>NC_143254.1:56354234-56505749 GCF_984573655.1 Nuphar pumila
TTTTAGAGCCATCTATTTCTTGCATGTGATCATTGTTTTCAAAACCTCCATTACCTATCATTACCCGGTCTTCACGTTGCTGGGCTCTCTTCCAGAACCCTAGTTCGGGACAGAGCCTCACAACTGCGCCAATTATTTGGGTTAAGACTCCCCTACCACGTACCGCGGGCCACAGTCCGAAGTATATCGGTAGGCGCTCAAGGATGTTGGGAAACCTTACCTTAGAACCAGAGTTGAAATTCTATGCCACGTACCTCGGATTTCGGTTAGGGTATATCGGCATAACCAGATTGGACAAAGATGATCTGAGCCTAGAGTTAGTATTAGGGTCCTACAACTGTTTTTCAAAATGATGCATCTAGAGTCAGCCTCTTAGGGAGTGCTGAATGTGCAAAAATATTTGTGCAGGATGTGATTGTATGTGTGATTTCCTCAATTTTTTATATTTCCCAATGTTTTCCAACTCATTAGGCCTTTTTCAAAATATCCTTATTTTCCACAAGGTCTTTTTCTCAAACCCTGGATGATTTTCTCAAATATCCATTTTTTTTTCAAAACTCCAGGCAATTTTCCCATTCTACCTTTCTACTGGATCTCGAATTTCCAACTGCATTTTACCCTGCCTGCAAAATCTTTCAAAATTTCTCACATTTTCCTAAGTCCCATTCTGAGTCTTTCTCTGTTTTCAGTTCAATGGCATCCAGTCAAGTCGATCCTATCTTTCCTAAAGGTCACATCTCCTAAGAGGTGCGGTAAGGTCATCCTGAACATCGAGCCCTCAGCACCAGAACTTTCATTCCCCGATGGTATTATTCCTGGCTAAAAAGCTTTTCCCGAATGTTCCCGGACCATTTGAGCAAGTGCGGATTAGAGCTGGCGGCAACAGTCGGAAAGCAGACCATCAACGACAACCTGATCCACGCGATGGCAGAGCGATGGAATCCACGAACGTGTACCTTTTGGTTCCCGTGGGGAGAGATGACTGTTTTAATGGATGAATTCTCAGAAATCATGGGGTTACCAGAACCAGCCGGTCAATCAGAAGATCCATTAGAACATCAATTCCTTATCAATGTCAAGGGTTTGGACCCCCGAGATTCATTAGCTCGTATGACAGGCAGCCGATCCTAGCCCCTGATCCAGTTAGAGGGAAATGAATATGTCGACCTGCTCGAGTTGTACCGCCAGTACGGGACCTTCGTTGAAGTCAGTTCGCTATCCAGAACAGCTAAAGAAAGGATTCAGAATGCAATGGTCCTGTGCACTGTAGGATTATCCCTCTTTCCAGATGGACAAAACTACATGGACATCAGAATAATCCAGCTTATGAGAAGATGGGGAAGTCGGCAGACCAATCGCCTCTCCATAGCCATGGCAGCGCTTGCTTTCCTGTATCGGAGTTTAACTCGGTTCTCACTTGGAGAATCCATTTTAGTTGAAGGATGCATATACGCACTTCAGTCCTGGTTCTTCCAACATGTTCCAGCCCGAGCAAGCTCTTTTAGATATAATGGTCAAGAACTCCTTCCAGTGGCACAATATCGATCCATGATCAACATCATTCAAGAAGATGACATTGTCTGGGACTATTTTGATCGGCAACTATCCCCCCCCTCAGATATACATATGCTTATGGCAAGCGGTTCAAGTTGTTGGGACCTTTCTTCTGCACTTACTACCAACCAGAGAGATGTGTTCGACAATTCTCCCAGAGACAGCAGTACGTCGAAGCCCGACTGTTATCAGGAGCTATGGCAGAGTTCGATCTCACCTCCGCACAATAGTCCGGGGCATATCATTCTGCCCGCTACAACTGGGATTCCTTTGTCTCTCTTAAAATCTTTTCTGGTCCTAGAGTATCTGCCGACTATCATGAATGGTGGCAAATTGTCTGCCCTCCACCTCTTTGTCAAGATCAATAAAACCATGCTTTCTCATTTCAATAAAATTCTCTCTCTCTTTCCATTGTGGTTTGACGACCTCGCCTAGGTAACAAGGCATATTTTCGTTATTTATTTCTTTTGCAAAAAGAATGACAACACAATTGTCGTGATTCTCGCGACGACTCAGTCCCTAGTAATGGGATATCTTTTCAAATTGTCTACCATATTTTCAGCAAATATTTCTTCCAAAAACCAATTCCTACAGAATCTAATCAGGTCTTTGCCCTGCAGAGAGCTTTTACAACATTTGATGGTTCAAACAAGGTTAGGCAAAAGAACAACAGCACCGCAGTACTCGTCGGCCTCAGAAGAAGAGATGGGTTCCCCCCGGTCCGAGAGGAGTCAAGAGCAGCAACAAGAAGATGATGGCATAGACCCTCAAATGTATGCCATGTTCCGGAAGATGATGAACAAAATGATGAATGAGCAGCCCGTGACCAGCTCGGAAAGAAACCCATTATCTAGGCTAAGCCCATTTACACTACAAGAAAATCGTGGATTAGCGACGGCCTCTATCCATCGCTAATCCGTCGCTAAACTGTTTAGCGACGGCTTAGCGATGGATAGAGGCCATCGCGAATTTTTGCTCGCTAATTAGCAGAAAAAATCATCTGTCGTTAATTCCGTGGCTAATTTGCGACATATTAGCGACGAATATTATCCGTCGCTAATCTGTCGCTAAATTTAAAAAAATATATAAAAAAAAAATGATCCTTGTCGGGCGGTATTCCGGCAGCACTAAGCCAGACTTATACCGCACCCGACAGGCATTGCATGCACAGAACGATCGCTCTGCCTCACCGCGAACCGGCGTCGCCGTCCTCCATGAACCGGTGCTCTCTGGCGTCGCCGTCCTCCATGAACTGGCACCGTCATCTTCCGTGAACCGGCGTCGCCGTCATCCTCCGTAGACCGGCGTCATCGTCCTCCGTCAACCGGCGCCGATGTCCTCCAGCGATCGTCGACCATCCTCCGCCGTCACCGTCCTCCGTGAACCGACGTTGTTGTCCTCCGTGAACCGGCACCGACATCATCCAGCGATTGTCGACCGTCCTCCGGCGTCGCCGTCCTCCGTGAATCGGCGTTGTCGTCCTCCGTGAACCGGCGCCGACGTCCTCCAGCGATCGCTGACTGTCCTCCGGCATCGCCGTCCTCCACTCTCATGTACATGCTCTCCAACGCATTCTCCGACGTCGCTCGGTTTAAATCGAGCGCGATCGATTTAAATTTCGAACGGAGAGAGAGGGAAAATTTCACGCTCGGTTTAAATCGAAAATTAGCGACGAATTAGCGACGGAATTTTTCCGTCGCTAATCCATCGCTAATTAGCGACGGAAAAATTCCCTCGCTAAATCCCTCGCTAAAATGTTTTTCTTGTATTGAGAATTAGCGACGAAATAATTGTTGTCGTTAATTCATCGCTAATTAGCGACGGATTAGCGATGAAACAACTTTCATCGCTAATCCGTCGCTACTTAGCGACGGATTCATTCAGAAAGTTTTCTCTAGCTAATCTGTCGCTAATTTGCGACGGAAAAAATCCGTCGCAAATTTCCGTCGCTAATTAACATTTTTCTTGTAGTGTTCAGAGAAAAGTTCCATGGACACAGGGAAGAGATCTCAGATGGAACAGACTCCATTGAAAACACAGATGAAGAATATAAAGTGTCTCCGGAATTTCAGAAGCGGGGCTGAGAACAGAGAAAAAGCCACAGATCAAAGAGCTGAGATGCAGAAGAGCCTTTGCAAGCACAGTTCAAGGAAATGGCCCGAGTTGTCAAGGATGTGCAAGCCCATGACAAGGGCAAGAAAGTCTTCATCAGTGAGGACTTCTATGACGGCCTAGAAGGAGATGATGATCTGGAGAATCTTCCCCGAAAATTCATCAAGTTCGACGGTTCTGGCGATCCAAAAGCTCATCTCGCCACATTCTTCGCAGAATGCTCTAGGTTCAAAAGGGACAACAGAGCACTGTTCTTATGCTTTCCCCGCAGCTTGGAAGGAGTTGCAGCTAAATGGTATGCTCAGCATATCAATCCCATCGAGCTCAAGGAGTTCGATAAAGTGGTGAATTTATTCATTGAACACTTCTTGTTCAACACAAAAGCACTGCCTACATTGAGTCATCTCTACAATCTAAGGCAAAATGAGAATGAAAAAGCACGGGACTTCATTCACAGATGGAGATCAGCCTGCAACAAAATGAGAGATCCTATCTCGGAAAGGCATGCCTTGTCCTTGATCCTCAACAATTTCTCGCAGCCATTAAGATGATTGATCTCTATCGCACCATCCCGTACCTTCATTGAGTTGACTGAATGAGCCGAATGGCTCGAACTGAGTGTGGAAAATGGAGTCTACGAAGGCTTCACCTTTTCCAAAAGCAACTTCCAAGGTGAGCAGAAGAAAAAAGCTCACTTCACCTATTCTGCCAACAACAACAACAAAAGCTGAAATCAGCACAAAGGGCAGAAGAGGGATTACTGCTATGGCACAGGAAGTTCGAACCATAAAGGAGATCAGAAAGCTAAGTCGGCTCCTCGATACAGCATGCCTCCTCAGCAGGATCAAGGGCCGAAACTGCGTGAGAAGACTAAACATGAAGGATGGAGTTACGACAGAAAATTTACTCCTTTAGACCAATCACTCGAAGATATACTCGAGTATATGCTGTCAAAATAGATGGTCAAGTTGCCCAGATTGGCTGATCCCCCTGTGCCTATGGGGAAGTGGAAAGATCAATTTTGCAAGTTCCACAGGACAGTGGGACACAACACTGAGAACTGCTTTGTTCTCAAAAACATTATACAAGATCTTATTGAAAAAAATCTTCTAGTGGAAGGAGAAGAAGAAGAGAAAATGGACATTCTCAATCACCCCTTCCCTTCGCACACCACGGCAGTGGTGTCCGCACAGCCATTCCTGCCGCACAAACACATCAAGCTGTGTTCCGCACAAGATCTCCAAGTGCAGCACCAGGTTTCGGTGCTACGACAAGCAGCACCAACCACCAAGAAGGTGGATCTAATTGCATCTTTTGGCAAGCTAAAAGTAGCAGCAGAGCCAGCCGAAGTATTTCCTGCAGCAGCCAGTAAAATTCTGAGGCTCCCAGAGCATTTTCTCAAATCCCACCCAAAAAAGGGAGAAACTTCAACTCAGAAGCCTCTGACCGCTCTATCTAATGTTTCCATCTTTGACTTGGCCAAGAATTCTAGCAAGCACCAACGAGTCCTGGATGATTTACTCAGGAAAATCAAAGTTAAGCCCAGTACCACTCCTGAAGACATGGCACAGATTGTAAACTCTGCCATGACAAATGCGTCAATCACCTTCTCGGATGAGGACCTTCCAAAGCCTCATTCATTTCATAATAATGCCTTGTACATTGTCGTTCGAGTCAGAGGAATGACAATACCGCATGTGCTGGTCGATGGAGGCAGTAGCCTCAATATTTGTCCCGAGATGACAGCAAAAGCATTAGGGATCAAGGATGAAGAATATATTCCAGATCCCATCACTATCTACGGATTTGACAACCATGGTCAAATGGCTAAGGGCAAAATATTTCTGGAAGTATTCATCAACTATTCGGTGCACTCCGTCCTTTTCCATGTGGTTAATGTGCCACCCACCTACAACTTGCTGCTCGGAAGGACGTGGATTCATAATGCTAATGCAGTGCCTTCCACCCTCCATCAATGTGTAAAATGGTCAAAAGGTAGAATGATTACCACAATACTGGGAGAAGATCCAGAAGAAAGGCTCCCACAACCCATGATTCCCCGGCCATCATTCACTGCGGACATTCCCAGCATCAGGGAAAGTGAAGAGATTAATCTCGAAGAGAATCGAGAAATACTCCAGGCATCATCAGAACTATCTCTGCACACGGTAGCCATGACCCGATGGAGAGGCCCTCAATTCTTCAAGGTCGAAGGCCGAATCAGCTACAGCACCATTAAAGATCACCTGCTGTTTCCTTAATTCATGAAGGCAAGAAAGGGATTCGATTTACTTCTGAAACATGGTTATCAACCCTTCAAGGGACTCGGCAAGAATGAAGATGGCCGCATAGAGCCAGTGATCCAAAATCATCGTCCCCACAAAGCAGGACTAGGGTTCTCCGGCGGAAGCGCGCCAAAGAAGACTGTTTTTGTCAAAGGGGCACATTAAAGACCATTTCTTATTTTCTATTCTTTCAAAATAAATTTCTCATTTTATCAATGTCTTTGATCAATCAATAAAATTCTAAATTTCTTTGTCTATCCGGATGCCATCTATCTTCCTTCCCTATCTCCTAATTTTATAATTCAATGCCATTTTATGCATAGTTCTCTTCAAATGATTGCTTGTCTCACGATAGGCCAATTTATCTGAACCAAATTTCTTATCCAAAATTTCAGAATGACTTCTCGAACAATCAAGAAGCTCGTTCTCAATCCCAAGGCTTTTCAGAAGTCTGCAGCAATTCACAGAGTCAAAGCAAGCACCGAAGATGGCAAGATTGCAAAACGATCAGATGATTGTGCAGAATTTGATCCGTCTCTTTAGGAGTTACCAGAGTTTGCCGTAATTCAGAAGCAGGACGAACCATCTCCTCTAGTACAAGATCCGACTGAAGATGTCAATATTGGTTCAGAGGAAGATCCCAAAATTCTCCAGATCGGAACTAGTCTGAGTCCGGAAGAAAAGAAAAGGCTTACAGACTTTCTCTAGCAACATAAGGAAGTGTTCGCATGGACATATGAAGACATGCCAAGCTTAGACCCAAAATTGGTCGAACACCGACTCGTTTTGAAGCTAGATGCTAAACCAGTTAAGCAGAAGCTGAAAAAAATGGATCCCAGAATAGAACAACAAGTCAAAGAAGGACTTGAAGATTTGCTCAAAGCAGGATTTATTCGAGCTATTGACCTCCCAGATTGGTTAGCCAATATCGTCGTTGTCCCAAAGAAAAGTGGCAAAGTAAGGATCTGCATAGACTTCCGAGACCTCAATAAGGCAACTTCGAAGGATGACTATCCACTTCCAAGCATCGATTTTCTAGTCGACAGCATGGCAGGACATGCTATGTTCTCTTTTATGGACGGATATTCCGGCTATAATCAGATTAAGTTGGCCGCCCGCGACCAATCCAAAACTTCCTTCACTACGCCTTGAGGCACTTTCTGCTATACAGTTATGCCTTTTGGGCTCAAGAATGCCGGAGCAACATATCAACGGGCAATGGCCGTTATCTTTTACGATCAGATGCGCAAAATCATGGATGCGTATGTTGACGATATCCTCGTGAAATCTAAAGAGGAAGAAGATCACCTCGAAGAGCTTGATCAAGTCTTTAAGAGACTCATCCTTTATAAGTTAAGGCTTAACCCACAAAAGTGTGTCTTTGGAGTCGAATCGGGCAAATTGTTGGGTTTTCTGGTCAGCAAAAAGGGAATTGAAGTCGACCCAGCCAAAGAAAAGGCTATCATTGATATGCCACCCCCGAAAAATCTCAAAGAATTGCGTAGCCTTCAGGGACGTATGCAATCAATCCGGCGATTTATTTCCAACTTGGCGATGAGATGCGAACCTTTCAATCACTTACTCAGAAAAGGAGTGAAGTTCGAATGGGGACCAGAGTGTCAGCAATCATTCGATCGAATCAAGAAGTATCTTCTCAATCCTCCCATCCTGAAGCCGCCAGAATTGGGAAAACCTCTTTTGCTATACATCTCAGTAAATCAAGTCGCATGCGGCGGATTCTTGGCACAATACAAAGAAGGCAACTTGATAGAACATGTTATTTATTATGTGAGTAAGACTTTCATAGACTATGAAAAGAGATACTCTCAAATAGAGAAGACCTACCTAGCTTTGGTGTGGATGTGTCAGAAGCTAAGACACTACCTGCTGGCATCTGAATTCAAAATTTTGTCCAAGCTCAATCCTCTCAAGTACATCTTGGAGCAACCTTTCCTAAGCGGACAGGTCGCAAAATGGCAAGTCTTACTGATGCAGTATGACTTAGAATATGTCTCGCAGCAGTCAATCAAAGGCCAAGCAATTGCAGATCAATTGGCAGATTTTCCTTTGACGGAAGAGGTGAAAGCCGAAGATGATTTCCCAGATGAGCAAATATGCAACATCCAGCAATACCCGGTCTGGAATTTGTTTTTCCATGGTTCTAAAAATATTGCTGGAATAGGCATTGGAATCCTATTAATCACTCCTGAGAAAGAAATGATTCCATTTTCTCTCAAGTTAGACTTTCAATGCACCCATAACATGGTTGAGTATGAAGCCCTGATTCAAGGTCTGAAGATTCAACTAGACTTCAATGTTAAGAGAGTGCATGCCTACGACGACTCATTACTTGTTGTCAATCAAGTTCGAGCCGAATGGAAAGTCAAAGATCAAAAGTTATTTCCTTATCAAAAAATCGTTTCAGCTCTTGTCAGCAATTTTGAAGAATTTCAGCTCTTCTATATCAAGAAAGATTTTAATCAAGTGGCCGATAGCCTAGCCAGTTTAGGCTCCATTATGGCATTCAAGAATGGAGAATCTTGTCGCTCTTTCAAAATTGGCAGACTTGACCAACTTGCTTTCCTTCCAACAGAGCAAGTACACCAAGCTGAGCAAAAGAAGAAGCTTTGGTATTACAACATCAAAACTTTCATAGAAACTGGCAAATTTCCTTCAGAACTCTCAAAAAAATAACAACGAGCAATCCAGCGTATGTCTACTCGGTACTTCATTTTGGCCAATGTCCTCTATCGTCGAGGATTCAGTTCAGAGTATTCCAGATGCTTGGATGAAGACGAAGCCAAAGAAGTCATGCGAGAAGCACATGAAGGCATTTGTGGTGGCCACGTCGGCTACCAAACCCTTGTCAAGCAAATCATAAGAGCAGGGTATTACTGGAAGACTATGCAACAAGACTGTTATCATTATGTGAAGAAGTGCGTGCAATGCCAGATACACGCACCTTCTATTCATGCTCCGGCAACTTATTTGCAATCCGTTGTCTCTTCATGGCCATTTTCTATGTGGGCCTTCGATGTCGTAGGTCCCATCACTCCTTCAGCTTCAAATGGCCACAAATACTTCCTTGCCACAACAGAATATTTCACCAAGTGGGTAGAAGCTATCACTCTTCGCACAGTAGAAGGCCGACACATGGTGTCTTTTATTCACAAGAGCATCTTTTGTCGTTTCGGCATCCCGCATGACATCATGTCAGATAATGGCAGTCATTTCAAGAATGAAAAGATGAAAACATTCTGCTCAAAGTTTAAAATCTATCATCATTTTTCTGCTCCCTACTACCCTCAAGGGAATGGTCAGGCAGAAGCTACCAACAAGATTTTAATTCGTATCTTAGAGCGAACTGTGGAAACAGGCCGTGACTGGCATGAGAAGATTCATGATGCACTATGGGCCTATCGGACCACCATTCGTACACCAACGAATGCTATACCATCAGAATTGGTATATGGAACAGAAGTAGTATTGCCACTACATGTTCAAAAGCCCGCTTTGAAATTCGCATCACTTCTAGAGTTCGAGGCAATATGCGAAGTCTATCATCGAAAGAAGATTTAAAGTCAATGATTTAGTACTTCGATCCACAGCTTATCTCAAGCATCATCACGGCGGCAAATGGTCGCCAAATTGGGAAGGTCCCTATGTTGTCAAAGAAGCATTACCCCGCAACTCATATCGGCTCATCAATACCGATGGGGTAGAATTGCCGGATCCCATTAATGCCCAACACTTGAAAAAGTTTTATACTTGAAACATTTATTCTCCTCTTGTAATCCTTCCTATTTTCTCCAAATAATGATCAAAATTTCTTTCCCAGTTACACTGAGGCATTTTTAAAAAATTTGTTCTGTATGCAAGCAGGATAAACAAATTCCTCATTTCACGCACTTGTGCATTCATATGCATCAATTCATATTTATTTACATTCAACTGCATTGACAACAATCCGGTCAGTATTGGGATTTCAACAAACAGTCCCATCACAATTCCTAATGATTCAAAATTGAAAAGTAATCACCAGTACTGAACCAAAACCCAGCGCGCGAACTGGTATTATTTCAAAATCTAGTGTCCAAACTGGTACATTTTCAAAATCCCAACTTTTCGGAAAACCGAGTTCCGACTCGGGTTTATTCAAATCATTTTCTTTTGTTGATCCGGGTTCCGACTCGTGATCCCATTACCTTATTCAAGCTTAGATTTGAGCTCTTCCTTTTTCCCTGTGGATCCAGGTTCCAACTTGAGATCTCTTTAGCTTATCCAAGCTCTAATTCAAGAACTTCATTTTCTTTTGTTGATCTGGGTTCCGACTCGAGATCTCTCTATTCATTTGAGCTCAGATGCGAGCTCTTCATTTTCTTTTGTTGATCTGGGTTCCGACTCGAGATCTCTTTATTCATTCGAGCTCAGATTCAAGCTCTGCATTTTCTTTTGTTGATCCGAGTTCCGACTCGTGATCTCTCTACATCATTCGAGCTCAGATTCGAGCTCCTCATTGCTGATCCGGGTTCCGACTTGTGATCTCTGTTTTTTATTCGAGCTCTGACTCAAACTCATTATTCTCCTTTATTGATCCAAGTCATTTCGGTCCTCAGGGTCTGTCAATTGCTCAAATTTGATATTTTGTCCTCCAAATTCCAATTTAAATCTTTGAATGATGCAATTTCTCAATCTCGACCTTCGGGTCACTCAATTCTCAATTTCGACCTTTGGGTCACTCAAGTTCCAAACTTTCGACCTTCGGGTCACTCAATTTCCAATTTTCGACCTTCGGGTCAATCAATTTCCAATTTTCGACCTTCGGGTCACCCAATTTCCAAATTTCGACCTTCAGGTCACTCAATTTCCAAATTTCGACCTTCGAATCACACAATTTCGACCTTTCGATCAACCAATTCTCAATTTCAACCATCAGGTCATCCAATTTTGACCTTCGGGTCATTCAATTTCCAACACCCAATTTTCCAATTTCCAATTTCGACCTTTGGGTAAATCAATCTCAATATCCAATTTCAATCATTTTCTCTTGTAAGAGACCCTTTTTAGGGAGAGTTCGAGGGAGCTCGTTCTTTTCGCATGCTATCCAATCCGTTCGCTTAGCCCCTTTTCAGGGAGAGTTTGAAGGGACTCGCGTCTTTGTGAACCGTTTGCAAAACAATTTCCAATTTCACACAAGGAACCCTTTGATAGGGAGAGGCTCGACGGAGACTCGCTTTTCTAGTGACCCCCCAATTTCATACTAGGCCATTTTCGTCATGAAGGACCCTCTTTTCAGGGAGAGTGTGATGGACTCGTTCCTTTCATGACCCAATTTTCAGACCTCACTATTATCGGCCCCCTTTACATAAGAGAAGCCTAATATTAGGGAGCTTTGACGAAAGCTCAATTTCTCTTCGAAAGTCCATTTTGCAAACACCTCCTCTTCAGGGAAGAGAGGAGTATTTCTCATTTCCCATTCAGGTAAGGGCTAAGCCTGAGTCTCTCTTTTTGGGAAAAAAATAGAGGAGAATTTTTGTCACAGATGCGTTGAGCCGGACCTCAGATGCTCTCCTTCACCAAGGACTTTGAGAAAAATTTGTCAATCTATCAATTAATTGTTGATTTCAGAATCTTTATTGCACTAATCTCTATCTCAATTTACCTTCAGCATTACTTCCAAAAGAGTGAAGCTTTTGCGAAAAGAGATTCAAAACTCAAATTCCTTCTATTGGCCAACCAAAAGAATGAAGGATAAGTCTTCGATATGGCCAGAAAAGAAGATTCAATGTTATTGAAAAGTCGTAGATGATCGATATTGATCGCAGTCAATGGCGCATCTTTAAAGGCTATTCTTGTAAAGACGAGGCAGTGGAAATATCTTAAGCGCTAGAAAAGAGAGCATTCATCAAAACCCTGTCTCCTCAATATCACCTAAGCTGCAGTTAAATATCCGCAAAAGGGATTTTTCACTTGTTGTCAAGATGAAGGCGAATTAAGTGAATAAACCCCCGAGGCCAAAGAAGATTCGAAACATCTCCAAGATGACGGAATTTGTGACAGATCCTTCCAGGGAAAGTCCAAAGCACTGTCAAGATGAAGGCAGATGCGATGAACCTCTCGACAAACCCTAAAAGATATTTAATTTCAGCTATCATCCAAAGATCTCCATCGTCCAAGAAGGATTGAAACATCTCCAAGATGAAGGAGCTTGTGACGTACCCTTCCAAAAGAGAGAAAGAGAGGAAAAAGAAAGAGAAAAAAAGTCAGAACATCTCCAAAATGAAGGAGAATATAGCCAAAACACCAGAGAGCCAAAAGAGTGCCGAAAGATTATCAGGAGAGAAGCTCTCAGGATATCAAACTGCCAAATCTATCAAGAATCTTCTCTAAATTTGTGAAATTCTATTATCAATACTCTTTCATCATCTGCTTTCACAATATCAAATTCTCTTTCCTGCTCATATCAAGGAAATTGATAGCTTCCTTGAAGAAGGTCAATCGCAAGTAATTTGGATTCCCAATCTCGATTCTACGAAGTGAATCTCGTTTGGAGGTAGTGCTTTGGGTAGAAAAGAAAGAATATCTTTGCAACAATGTGCAACATTTTTAAAAACTTTGAATCAACAACATTTTGACAATATTTTCTAGTTATCCTAACGTGAAGTGAGAGCTTGATGTCCGTTTTTGATACATCCCGTCACCAATTTTAAATCCCTCCTAAGGACTTGATTCCTTCCCTTCTTTGAGAGCATGAACTCTCAGATTTGCACACCTCCCTGTGTCCCCACTGTCCCACCATAGTGTGATCATCGCAAAATTTTTCCTCTCTTGGGATTTCTCTCTCTTCCTTCTCTTTTCCTTTTTCAACCTCTATTTTCCTCCTTTTTGAAGGGAGAAGAATAAAAGATAGAAAAGAAAGAGAGAAGAGAAAAGAAAGAAAGAGAAAGAGAAAGAGAAGAGGAACTATTTTGCGCGGTCTCACCTGACCTTGATTTGAAAAATATTTAGAAATTTAACTTGCCTTCGTTTTAAAAATTTGTGGGAAAAAATAGAGAGACGGGATTCGCTCGTCGATACGAGGTTCGACCGTTCCTGGCGCCTTTACCAGGGGTAATCAAACCAAGGATCGAATCTATGCCTTTTGCTTTGCCTAAATATAATCTAAGAATTTATTCTAACTCTAAATGCACAAAGAATCATGCTTGTGCAATGCCAGAATGTATGCTCCTTTTGAAAGATGTTTTGAAAATTTCCAAGTATTCTGAGATGACTTGATAAAGGAGTGAAGAAATGATTGAATCTAACTTTAGAACTTGAGATAGATCAGAGAAGTTCTAAGTCTTTTAGAGTTGAAAGAATAAATCTTGACTTTGGAAAGAGAATAATTTAAAGCCGAGATAAAGGGGAAGGAAAGGAAATTTTCAAGGTTTTTTAGAAGATGGACTTTGAACTTGGATTTAGGAAAAGAGATAAGATTGAAAGTGGAATTGAATTTAAGATTTGAAATTTGGAATGGATCTAAGAAATCCCAATGGTATAGAAATGAATTTAAGAAATCTAGACATGACCTGTAAGTGGATTTAGCTTTGAAATCTGGAAATGAAATGGAATTGGCTTTGAAAGTTTGATTTGAAAATAGAACTTGATTGGAAACATGGATTTTAAGATGGAATTCGAATCAAAAGTCTGGATCTTTAAATCTAAAATCTGAATTGGATCCGAATTTGGAAATAGATTTTGGATCTGAGATCCAAGATGGAATTGAATTCTGGATCCTAAAATGGATTTGGATCTGAAATCTGAAATCCAAAGTGGAAGTGGATTTTGGATCCTAAAATGGATTTTGATATGAAATCTAAGATATAAGGTGAAACTGGATCCTGGATCCTAAAGGAAATTTTGGATCTGAAGATGGGATCCAAAGTGGAATTGGATTCTAGATCTTAAGTGGATTTGGATCTGAAGTTTGAGATCCAAGGTGAAATTGGTTCTGGATCCTAAAATGGATTTGGATCTGAAGTCTGAGATCCAAAGTAGAATTGTATTTAGAGGACTGGATCCAAGTTGATCCGATTTTGGATTTGGAATTTCTAAAATTGATTTGAGAATTTGAATTTTGAATATGCAAATGAATTTCAAAGTCAAATTGGACTTCGAAGCTTGAATCTGGAATTTAGAAGATGAATCCATATTTCTAATTTTGAATTGAATTTGGAAAATGAAATTTAGGAATTGAATCTTGAATATACAAATGAATTTCAAAGTCAAGTTAGATTTTGAATTTGAAGTTTGAATTTGAAATTTAGAAGATGAAGAGAATCTCAAAGTTAATTTGAACTTTGGATTTGATTGGAGTTTTGAATATAAAATGAATTTCAAAGTCAATTTGGACTTTGAATTTGAAGTTAGAATTTGAATTTTTGATATAAGCTGACTCTAAAGTTTTCAAAGTTAAACGGGACCTTGAAATTGAATTCTTGAATCCTTTTGAGAAATAGAGTTGAATTTGAATTTATGAATAGGGTTTGATTTGAGAAATGAAGGAAAGAATCACTTGGATTTATGAAGAAAAAATATGATGCAATTTTATCCTAAATGATGAATGAATTTAAATTTTTGAAATTGGATTTTGAAAAGCTATTCTATTCTTTAAATGAATTAAAATAAGATTGAAGATATAATGCATCCTTGACTATGGTCATTGAATGTATTATATAATAATCTATATTTAAATTCAGGTGAAGAATGAAACACATTTGGTGCTTTTATAGAATTTAAAATGAAATTAACTCTCAATATACCCTGACTATGGCCATTGGTATATATTTTGAATTAATTTTAAGTTAAATTCTGATAAAAGAAGAAAATATTTAAGGAAAATATGATGAATTTTGAAAACGGATCCAGTGTAGACCCAATGTTATTTTGTAAAAGATAAAAATCCTAAGTTTTGTTTACATCCTGACTATGGCCATTGATGTAAATCATCAACTTAGGATTAATTACCTTTTATAAAATGGTGCATGTGCCATTTGTGTTTCGCCATTGTGAGATTTTGGAAAATAAGGGTAAAGAGCATGAAAAACAAGCAATTTTTGACATTTACAATGCTCATTCATTCTATCTGGTGCAGAAAATATAAATTTTCTCATTACACTCTATCTATTACAATTTGGGAATTGGATTGAAATGATAAGATTCTTAAACTAAGAAAGAAAACAGTGTTTTCTATATATACCTGCAAAAACATGGTCAGTACGAAACAAGAATACAATAAGCAGTATATAAGAAAGTGTCATATTGACAACCTAATAGGTATATAAGAGGATATACATCAGAATACACATGGAAAATATGTATGCTATCCTAAGTTTGGCAGGGAATGAGTGTGGATGGTGTGGGTTATGGCTATAGCAAGTGGGTGCATAAAAGATGGTGGAGCCGAAACTGGTTGTAGGCAATGGGTAGCATGTTGATGCTGTGTGTGCAGGTCTGAAAATGAATGACAGCCATGGGTGCCATGGCTGTGGTGGACAGGTGTAGCAGAACCCCTTTACAGGTGGTGTAATGGCTGTGAAAAAAATAAAAAAAAAAGTGACAGCTACTGCTGTAGCTTATGTCAGATGTGGAAGGGTGTTAGCAAGAAAACAGAATGCAAAGGCTGGGGTTGGTTGAAGCAGATGAGTATGTGTAGGTGCTAATGTAGTGGCAGCAGCGGGTAAAGGGGCACAAGTAAGCGGATGACAATGGTGGCAAATGCTGCAGGGCATGGTGCAGAAACTAGTGAATGGATAAATGGCAGGAAGGAGTGTAATTGTAGTGAAGACTAGTGATCAACAGATGACTTGTGAGGGAATAATAATGAAGAAGGTGTAAGTGAGGTAGTAATACCCTGTGTTGTGCATGGGGTGCAAAGGTGACTGATGTTGCTGTAAGAGATGGTGAAAGGGGATGTGTAGATTAATACAGCAGCTAAGGCAGTGTAGTGGAAGATTGAACCTTAAGTGAGCTTGAGATGTGAATGGTGCTGCTACAATAGGCAGCACAGTGTAGGGTATGATGGGGCATGGCTATGGCAAAACTATGAAAGTATAGTGATAAGTACATTTATAATATATATATAGATATATATACAAGTGTATGATAGGTGTGTTAGATAGTGGCAGTAGGTTAACTGGTGAATATACAAATACGCAGCTGATCCAGAATAATTTAAAGAAAGAAATTTAAAGTCTAGAAAGAAATCCTATACCGCATGTGATGATCAAGGTGAAATATTAACATGTGAATAATGAAAATAAAGAATGTACTTCCAGCATTTTGTCCACCCTCTCATTACCAAACTTACCTTCATGATGACGACGAAGCGATGATTAAACAGAAGATTGTCTTGTTTTGAGGATTTTGATAACCATGTTGTAGTACAGATTGGGAATAAAACCCGTATGAAAGCTAATCCCATGCTGAAGACAAAATCGCCAAACCAAACTCATTCTGAGCATTTTCTATGCCACTTTTGCTGCAAACTTAAAACAGATCAAATCAAACTGATACAATGTTTCTAAATAGAATTCGTTTCAGATCTATCTCTAACTTAGATAGGATCATTCCCCAAGCTTTAGAAAGATCTTTATCTTAAGCATTCATGGGATGGACCTTTCTCTATAAGAGTTGATCCTTACCTGTGCCTCTGGTATGCTCATCAATAGGGTGAGATGTTGCAAAATATGTCAACTAATGGATTGTAAGCATACCAGAGGATATATATTATAAGCATACCATGCTGTGAGCATATTGACTGATATACTGAGCTGATACGATGTGAGAGTTAATGTGATGCGCAATGAACATATCAAGTGACAGGATGAATGGTCATGATTGCAGGAAATGGACATAGTGGACAACATATAGTATGATGAGAAGCATGAAAGAACCGCAACAATTACGCAAACGTGCTGCTAATATACTACTGGAAAATTCAGAGATATTATTGATATACAAATGTCACAGGAAATTTCAGTAACAGGGTTCATGATATTCACTATAGGGACACGTGCATGAGCTAAGGCCTGCACATTTTGGAGGTTATCCAACTTCAATATATTTGCCAATCTCAACAAGATATCCAGCTTGCTTGATTCATCCTCATCAACGAACAAGCATGCATCGATGTCACTTTTGGAGAAACCGAATGTATTAGCACAGGACCCCTACAGATATAGCTATGCTTTAGGCCATCCCTTGGTGACCAGTTTTTCCAGTATTGGGCCTGTAATGTATCTATTCACACGTCCATTTCCAACATGATAAACATTTAATATCAAAGCACAAATGGCGACGTAGACCATATTTTTCTCATAAAAAGCAAATTTTATCACCTCTGCATACAATAGAAAAGAATCTACTCCATCATTATCTGTTTTTGCAAGCAACGAGATAGCATTTTATGTTCAGTTTTCCACTTGTGGCTAAAAAAGATGTAGTACAAAAGAAGCTCTTCATTATGGCAATCAAAGGAGCATGTAATAAAAATAATAACAATAATAAAAAAAAGAACCATGTGCTTGTCACTGAAAGTATAACAAATAGCATGTTCACCTCTTAGAATTTGAATTATTATGCTGAGTGCCTGAAGCAACATGTCCTGCTGTTTCATGAAAACTCAAAAGTGGAATCATGTTGATCACTATGTATCACTAATTCTGAAACTAACATAATAGTCTCGATTACATAATCCATGTTAGCTTCATTCTTAATCTTGGATTTTCTGCAACTACTCAACAGAATGTCTGAAAGGGGCCATCGACATCTGGCCCTGACTCCTCCCAAAAGAGAATCATATGTTAAGAGATCATGAACGGAGGAGGGAACTGCACCGGTTGGTCACCAGAGAATCTCGGGGATCATGTAAGCGAGGCTAAGCTTGGGGAAATCCCATGAAGGCAACGGTTGAACTACATACAAGATACATCATGCTATACCGGTGAATCAAATGAAATTAACTGGTGAGAAGCCACAATTTCTGAATATCTCTGAGTCACAGATGATGGATGACCAACTGTGAATGAGATCAGAATGAAGGTGTGATGTTGAACAAAAAAGAGAGTGCACGATATTTTGATACGAATAGAAAATCTATACCAACATTACAATCGAGATCAATAGACGATCAAGACAAAAGAAAAGGATTTGCAAAATCAAAAGATAATCAAAACATTTCCCGATTATCAACATAGAACAGAGCCTTGGAGAAAATATGGCAAAACATAAAAAAAAAAACTAAAAGAAAATATGGCATAAACATTCATCAATAAAGATACTGAAATATAAATAACCTAAAAGAAAAGTAAAGGGTTAGAAGGAATCATGAAAAGGAAATGTTGGGATAGAATTATCCCTTCGCTGTAGCCACAGATGGATCGATCCTGCTATATGCAGGTCAATCACATCTTCAAGGCCTTATATAAAAATAAAAAAAAAGAAACGAAGAAGAACGCGGACTACGAAGAAAGAAGTGTGATGAAATGAAATTTCTTACAAAGAATTAAGAAATATAAAGGAGATGATAGACACTTACCGTGAATCTTGGGATCGGTCGTTCCCTTCAGCGACGGGAAAGATCAAAAAAGAAGAACTAGAAGTTATGTCGTGGAAAAGCAGAAGAAGGAGTTGCTGGATCTCGTAGATGGGGCTCTCTTCAGAAGATTTGATCGATCGGGCGATGCTCTGTCCAGATTTGCCTGCGCAGAGGGTGAAGCTTTCTTTAATCCAGCAAATGAGAGAAACTTGGGCTATTGTTAGTGAGACCAGAGCTCCCTCGATCGATGACAGGCATCAGGAGAGGAAAATGAGAAGCAAAAGAGGATCGACGAAGAGGGATATGTAGGAGAGAGAGAAGGGTACGCGTGGAGGGGTGAAAACGATTGAAAGAAACCGAAGGAAAGGCTATGCGGGGGTGAGGACGGATGAAATGGAGGATGATGGATGTTATTGTCGTGAAGGAAGATGGATCAGAAGGCGTGCCATGGAGAGGTAGGAGACCGGATCCTTTGAAGAGGCTCAGAGGCCTCTTCTTAAAGGGGAAATCGAGAGTTTGAGCGAGAGATTAGTTGAAGATGGAAGGCTCAGAGAAGAAGAAGTTGTTGAAGATGGAGGGTAGGAATGAGAGGGAGGAGCGTGCAGGAGATGGCCATTTCCCCTTTCTCAAATTTCCAAAAGAAGGATTCCCTCTTTTTAAGATTTTTATAAAATGGCTCAAAATGAGGTTTTTGGCAAAATCTTTAAAAATCACTTATTTTTCTCATAGTTTTTCCGATTTTTTGCATGATTCTTTCAATTTTTTTGTATTTTTAGAATAAAATCCTAAGGTTTGTGATAAAACAAAGATTAAAACTAATTTTTTTGTGTTTTTGCAAAAAATATTTACAAAAGGGAATTTTTCTGAGAATTTAAAAGCTATTTTGAGAAAATTTTTTCAGAAATGGGTTTTGGATCCGGATTTTGAAGAAATATGGATTTAAAATACTGGATTCGGATCCATAATTAATTTTGAATATACCAATATGGAATTCAATTCAGAAAATCTGAAGAATGACTGAAATTTAGCTTTGAAATTACTTTGACTTTCTCAGAAAATGGGGTTAGGGGCAAAAAGGGTCATTTTTACAAAACTTTGAAAATTTTGGGGTGTTTACAGATGCCCCTTTTTGCTACTAAGCCGGTTGAAAGCCGAGCTTAGTGGCAAAGACAACACTCCAAATTTTGAAAAATGCCCCAGTCAGCATATCTGAACTGGGTGTAGAAGAATTTATTTGAAAGACATGGCTTCTTTTCAGGTTTTAAACTTTATCCTTAAATGGCTTGGGGGAGACGAAATCCTCGAAAGTGATATGATTGAGTAGAAAATGAGGAAATCGTGGTGAGACTTTGGGTAAAGATCCCTGAATGATGAAAGATAAGAATTTGGGTCAAGTCTCATGGGTGAGACAAGATCAACTCTTGGAATGACTCAGGTTTAGCCCTTAACCTGGATGGGTCGAAGATATCTCAAGATAACCTGAATGGGGAAAGGAATACGCGAGGACCTTGATGGGACATTTTTGTGAAAATGCCTTGTGAGATGAAGCTTAAGTAGGATCTTGTCGTGGATGGATATACGAAGCATGGATTCCTTGATGGGAGGAACCATGATGGGACTGGAGGAAAACACCTTGTCGAAACGAGAGAAAACTTGTTGGAACGAGATTCAGGTTTAACGAAAACCCGAAAAGGAAGATACCTCAAGGGGAGAGGTTCAGGCTTAAACCTTTGCCTAAAGAAGACAACCAAATGGAATCCTCGGGTGAAGAAACCATGATGGGACCTTTGGAGTTTGGATGAACAAATCCAAAAGGGGTTTGCGAACGGAGGAAGAAATGGAGTTCCCTAAAGCTTTGAAAAAGGGATGAACTTGGACGTCTCATTGTTGAGACTAAATCAGCTTTTGAATTTAATGACCTCTTGCAGAAAATACAGGTTTTGACCCTTAACCTGAGTGGGAACAGCCGTACGGATTTCTCAAAACTGTGATGGGACAGGAGAGATACTTCAGCTGAATGAGGCAACTCTTCTAGGAATGTGAGAGATGGAAAAATGAGGAGATGTGAGACAAAAATGAACGATGAATAAGGTAACAGGAGGCGAATCTTTCGATGGGGTAAAAGATGAATAAGGCGAACCTCTTATCAAGGAGACGAGTCTCTTGACAAGGCAAAAAGATGGAACAAGGCAAATCCTTTGGACATGAGAAGGTGAGAGCAAAATTTGAAGATGACGATGAAGATGGCAATCCTTTTAGCAAGGAGAAGGTAGAATATGAAGATATGAAGATGGCAATCCTTTTAGCAAGGAGAAGGCAAAAGTGAAATATGAAGAGGGCAATCCTTTTGGTAAGGAGAAGGCAAAATGTAAAATATGAAGAAGGCAATCCTTTTAACAAGGAGAAGGCAAAATGTAAGATATGAAGAAGGCAATCCTTTTAACAAGGAGAAGGCAAAATGTGAAATATAAAGAAGGCAATCCTTTTGGTAAGGAGAAGGCAAATCTTTTGATCAAGGTAAAAGATGAATAAGGCAATCCTTTTATCAAGGAGACGGCGAGTCTCTCGGCAAAGCGAAAGACGGAGAAGGCAATCCTTTTATCAAGGAGAAGGAGAGTCTCTCGACAAAGCGAAAGACGGAGAAGGCAAGTCTCTCGACAAAGCGAATGACGAGGGAGGCAATCCTTTTATCAAGGAGAAGGCGAGTCTCTCGACAAAGCGAAAGACGGGGAAGGCAATCGTTTTATCAAGGAGAAGGCGAGTCTCTCGACAAAGCGAAAGACGAGGAAGGCAATCCTTTCATCAATGAGAAGGCGAATCTCTCGACAAAGCGAAAGACGGGGAAGGCAATCCTTTTATCAAGGAGAAGGCGAGTCTCTCGACAAAGAGAAAGACGAGGAAGACAATCCTTTCATCAAGGAGAAGGCGAGTCTCTCGACAAAGCGAAAGATGAGAAAGGCAATCCTTTTATCAAGGAGAAGGCGAGTCTCTCGACAAAGCGAAAGACGAAGAAGGCAATCCTTTCATCAAGGAGAAGACGAGTCTCTCAACAAAGGGAAAGACGAGGAAGGTAATCCTTTCATCAAGGAGAAGGCGAGTCTCTCGACAAAGCGAAAGACGGGGAAGACAATCCTTTTATCAAGGAGAAGGCGAGTCTCTCGACAAAGCGAAAGACGGGGAAGACAATCCTTTTATCAAGAAGAAGGCGAGTCTCTCGACAAAGCGAAAGACAAGGAAGGCAATCCTTTCATCAAGGAGAAGGCGAGTCTCTCGACAAAGCGAAAGACGGGGAAGGCAACTCTTATGAAAGAGGGGAAGGCAACTCTTTCGACTATGCGAAAGAAGGAAACGGCAATACCAAGATGTATCAAAACAGATGTCAAGTTTTTATTTCTTTATCAGAAAAGCTGGAAAATTTTGCCAAAATGATAAAATTTATAGTTGTTTCAAGGTAATTGAAGGTAAGTACTTTCGAAAGATGTTCCCTCTTCCACCTAGAGTATTACCCCCAACTAGGTTAACTCTACAGAATCCAGGATCAAAGTCAAACTTTGTTGTCGGTTTTCTTCAAGGATGCTATCAATTTCCTTGATATGAAAGGAGAGGAAAGATTCTTAGCTTCATAAAAGTAATTGAATGAAAAGATATTGATAGAAGAATTTCACATAGATAAAGAAGATTCTTTGCAATTTGGGCAGTTTGATATCCTGGGCATTTTCCCAGAATGATCTTTTTGCACTCTTTTGAATCATAGGGCTTTCTTGGGCTTTTACATCATCCTTCATTTTGGAGATGTCATGACTTCTCTCTTTTTCGGGAAAGGGTACGTCACAAACTCCTTCATCTTGGAGATGTTCCGATCCTTCATTTATCTCAGAGATTCTATTGATGATATTGGCTCAAAAGGTCTTTAGGTGATAGCAGAAATCAAATATCTTATAGGGTTTGTCAGTAGGTCCATCACATCCGCCTTCATCTCGACGGTGATCCGAACTTTCCCTGGAAGGATCTGTCACAAACTCCGTCATCTTGGAGATGTTTCAAATCTTCTTTGGCCCCGGGGGTCTACTCCCTTAATTCGCCTTCATCTTGACGACAATTGAGAGATCCCTTTTGAGGATATTTGATTTGCAACTTAGCTGACTTGAGGAGACATGAATTGGGTAGGTTCTTTTCTGACTGCCCAGGATATTTTCACTGTCTTACTGCCAAAGAATAACCTTTCAGAATGTGCCATAGCTATGTTCAATATCAGCTCATTTATGGCTATTCAGCATCATTGAATATTTCCTTTTACCGGTCATGTCGAAGATTCTTCTTCATCCTCTTGGTTGACCAACAGAAAAATTGGAGTTTGAGCCTTTCTTCACAGAAGTTTCACCTTTTTGGAAGGAATACTAAGGAGATTTGAGGAAATTCTTTATGTAATAAAAGTTTGATATCAATAATTATTTTATGGCAATTTGGCAAGATATTCCTGAAATCCTTGATGACAAAACCTTTGCTTAACATCGAATTTTGACATATCAGTGGGATTCTGAGGAAGAATCCAACATGAGGCTGAATTCTGAAGGTAAATGTGAATTTTAAGTTCTGAAGGTAAACTTGACATAAAACTGGATTTTGAAGGTAAGCCTTTGAAAGAATATCCGAGTCAGGACTCGGATTCTACAAGGAAATTCGAGTTAAAACTCGATTTTTCAAAGGAAAACTGGAAGGTTCGAGTCGGGGCTCGAATCTCAAAGGGAAACTTGAAAGTGCATTTATTGAAGGCAAGAAAACTTGAGATAAAACTCAAATTTTTGAAGGACAGCAGGAAGGTTCGAGTCAGGGCTCGAATCTCAAAGGAAAACTTGAAAGTTCATTTATTTGAAGGTGGGAAAACTTGAGACAAAACTCAAATTTTCGAAGGAAAGCAGGAAAGTTTGAGTCAGGGCTCGAATCATGAAGGAAAACTTGGAAATTCTTTTATTGAAGGCAAGAAAATTTGAGTTAAGACCCAAATCTTCAAGGAAAGCTGGAAAATTCGAGTCAAAGCTCGAATCTAAGGGAAAGAGTTGGAAGTTCGAGTCGAAACTCGAATCTCAAAGGAGAATTGATGAGAAGGTATTTGACAAAAGATTGACAGCATTTAGGGAAAATTAAGGAAAGATTGCGACCTGAAGGCTTGAAATTGAGATTTGAATAACCCGAAGGTCAAAATTGGATTTAGAGCTTTGATTTTTTTGGTGAAGGGTCAGTGCAAAGACTGATCCTGAGAGGCTAACTGATCGGTCAGCCAGACACTAGCACGAGCGCTAGGCTTACCTGCATGAGTACTAGATTTTTCAAAAAAAATGCCCCAGTGTGGGTACTGGGTTTTCTGATGGAGATTTGAAGAAAAAAAAGGGACACCGACATTCTTTAAGATACTTGAGATTTGAGCAAGAATGATTGTCGGCGTTTTCAGGATTTTCCCTTATCCTGAAGGGGAAAAATAGAATAGACACTTGATGAGAATTTAGCAAAAGAATGATTCAGGTTTATCCCTTAACCTGAAGGGGAAATAGAAGATTTTGTGAAGAAATAACTTGAATTTAGAAAGGGTATGACAAGATTTAGAATTTATGATCTATGATTTAGATGGGCCAGGTATGCGGTCCAATTTTCAGGATTTAAACCCTTTATTCTGAACGGAGAATATAGAAAGAATAAACTTTGAGAAGACAGAAGGATATAGAACTTTAAAAAAAATATAGAACATTTGAGGAAATTGATTTATTTTTGTAAAAAGAATTCTCACAGGTAGCGTGGTTGCCCCTATGAGTGATCTCAGGATTTTCCCTTATCCTGAATGGGAACAAGAATAAAATTTAAGAAAATTTTAACGAAGGGAAATTGATATAAATCTATAAACTCAATAAAAATTGATAAAACTTGTATTTACAAAAGAATCCTCATAGGTAGCGTCATCGCTCCTACAAGGGGTCTCAGGATTTTCCCTTATCCTGAATGGGAGCACCTCGGACAACGAGGGTCAGGTTTTTTCCTTAACCTGAAAGGGTACACATCGAATAACGAGGGTTAGGTTTATCCCTTAACCTGAGGGGAACACCTCAGACAACGAGGGTCAGGTTTATCCCTTAACCTGAAAGGGTACACCTCGGACAACGAGGGTCAGGTTTATCCCTTAACCTGAGGGGGAAAGAATAAAGGAAATACCTCATGGGAAAGAGGCATCAGGTTTATCCCTTAACCTAAAAGGGTAAGAGATTTGATAAAATTTAATAGAATTGAGGAAAATTTGATAAAATTGACGTAAACTTGATGAAAAAATGAATGAAACTGATAAAGATATCAAAATTAACTGAAGATTTATAAGATTTTGAGAAAAGGATTTTTTTTCTGATCCTGCCTACATATGGGATCTTAAAAGGAAAATGTTTATTTAAAAGATAGGTGAAAAATCATTTTTGGGAAGAAAATCTACCGTAAGAAGAATGATTAGTGCGAGAATTGATCCTTCAAATCAAACATGAGAGATCATCATGAGGGTCAATTTTTGAAGGCAATGGTTTGAAAATATATTTTTGAAGAAGAAGATCAACAATAGATCTGATTTCTAAAAACAACAGTTCGAGACTGATAATAAGATCAATACAAGGGTTGATCTTTGAAGATAATGTTTTAAAAATCAATCTTGGAAGATAAGACCAACACAGGGGTTGATCTTTGAATATAATGATTTAAAACCCATTTTTGGAAGATAAGACCAATGCAAGGATTGATCTTTGAATATGATGATTTATAACCCATTTTTGGAAGATAAGATCAATGCAAGGATTGATCTTTGAATATGACAGTTTGAAAAACCAATCTTGGAAGACAAGACCAACACAGGGGTTGATCTTTGAATATAATGATTTAAAATCAATTTTTGGAAGATAAGACCAATGCGAGGATTGATCTTTGAATATAACGTTTTGAAAAACCACTTTTGGAAAATATGATCAACACAAGATTTGAGACCTATTTTGGAAGATAAGACCAACACAAGGGTTGATCCTTTAATGCAATGGTTCACAAACCTATTTTGGAAAGCATGATCAACACGAGGGTTGATTTTTCAATGCAATGGTTCGAAAAACCTAGTTTTGAACATGATCAACACGAGGGTTGATTTTTGACAAAGGTTGGACCAAAGAATATTTGAACTCTTTGGTCATAACGAAGACTTTTTGAAATTTCATGATTTTTGAAAATCCCTCACAGGTAATATCATTTCTCTCATGAATGATGTCAGGATTGTCTCGCATTCTGAAAAGAACAGGAATTTAAATGTGATTTTAATAGAAGCCGATAAAGAGATTTTTGAAATATAGATTTTCAACAGCAAATGCCCCTATGTGGCAGAGGAAGAAAGTATTGTGATATAGAGATATAAAGGAAAATTGACATTTCATTGACGAGCGAAACTGATAACAAAGAACTGAAATTTTTACAAGTATTTTGACCAAAAGGTCACAAAAGGACTGGGTTGACTGGTCCCCTACAAGGTGACTGGCAAAAGGGGAGAAAAAGTAGGGGAATTCTGACATCTTTAGTCTTCTGAGTAGCCGGGGAGAGACTTGGTCATGACGGCTAGGTCATCTTCCTCTTCGTCTTCAACAAAGAGACTCTTGTCGACGCAATCTTGAACAATATTTTTGAAGATGAAGCAGTGATCGGTGTCATGCCCCACTGCTCGATGGAACTTGCAGAACTGATTTGTGAACCTTCCCATGACCGTGGGAGGATCCGCGACTTTTGGGAGTTTAACCAATCCCTTGGCCAGCATGAATTCAAGGGCTTCTTCGAGCGTTTGCTTCAGAGGAGTGAACTCACGATCATTACTCCAACCTTCGTGCTTTATCTTTTCTTTTTGTGGAAAGTTAGACTGAGACGGCTTGTTATTCTGCTTGGAAGACTTCTCCCTTTGAGCTGTTGTAAACACCCCAAATTTTCACTCACCTCCCCGACATTTCCACCAAGGATCATCATTCAGCCTTTGAAATCGTTAGGAGGGCAAAATGGTCATTTTCTGAGCCCGGACCTTGCAAAAGTCTAAGTTTCATCTGCAACTCTCAAAATTCCTCTATTTTTAGCTCAGATGTTCAAAATTTTGTTCCTGACAGAAGACAGGAATCTCCAAGTCTTGGTTCAAGATTATATTGCATAAGACATGGCATTGCATATCATTGCATGAGCATTTCATATCATTGCACTGCACAGCATGTCATTTTGAGGTCCAGAACTCTTGATTTCAAAATTTTCAATCCAGATTAGAATTTTAACTCTTTTCAAAATGGATTTCAAAACCCTGGGTCTTCAAAATTATCAACTCTTCCCATTTTACCCCCAGGGCTCTGAATTTCAAAATATTTCCTCAAGAAAACAATCTGGATAATTTTCAATAAATTTCAACTCAGATTTTGCCTTTTGTCAGCTATTTCAACTATCTTCCTTTTACAAAATCGCCCTACAGGGGCCAACTCTTTCCAAAATTTCCTGTTTTACCAATTAGTCCAGATTTTATAAAAATTCCAACAAAGAGGTTTTGTTGTTTTATCCTTATTTCAATAAAGAAGCAATGTGGGACCCACATTGAGGTGGTGTCACACAGGCTTTTCTTTTAAAAAATTTGAATTTTGAAAAACCCAAAAATATAGGAGCCTTGTCCCCTGGATTGGTGCCACTTGTCCTTTCTCTCTCCTCCCATTTACCTGCCATGTGTCAGCATAGGGTTCACCTAGAGTTGGCACCACATGTCACCTTCTCTCTTCTGCCATCCTTTGACACGTGTCAGTGTGGGGCCACCTTAAGATGCTGCCACATGTCATTAGTCATCCTCTTCATTTTATGCCACGTGTCAATGTCTACCATCTTCACCCTGTGCCATGTGTCATTCCAAGGTCACCATGAGATGCCACGTGTCATGTGTTGTCCTGTTCAGAAAAAGTAGAACTTGTCTTCCCTGGGGTGGCACCATTTGAATTATGTCTCCTGCAAGTGACACATGTCACTCTCTCCTTTGCTCAGGAAAAGCAAGCGACACGTGTCAATCTCTGCTCCTTTCAGAAAAAGCAGAGGACACATGTCTCCCTCCTATTTTTCTCAGAAAAGTAGATGACACATGTCATCTCCAGTTTCCTTTAGAAAAAGTAGAAGACACATGTCACTCTCTGCTTTTCTTAGAAAAAGCAAGTGACACATGTCACCTTCTGCTCTTCTCAGAAAAAGCAAGGGACACGTGTCTCTCTCTGCTTTCTTCAGAAAAAGCAAGTGACACATGTCACTTTCTGCCTCCTTCAGAGAAAGCTAGAATTCAAATATTCAAACTCCAGGCTGAGGTGGCGCAAATCCTGAACTTCACCTTTTCTATTTTGTGTGAGATGGTGCCACGTGTCCCTTTCCCCCCTTTTCCTCCCTCTTGCCACATGGCATTGTAGGAGCCACCCTGAGGTGGCGCCACATGTCCACCCTCCATTCCTCCAGGGCCAACCTCCATTTAAAATTCAAATCCCCCTCTGAGGTGGCGCCATCTGAAGAACCTCCTCCAGCAAGCTGACACTTGTCAGGTATGGAACCATCCTGGACTGCCACATGTCCAGATCTCCTTTCATCAGAAAAAGTAGAATTCAAACTCCTCTGAGGTGGCACCTTCTGAGCCCACTGCTCTGTTCTTCTAACATGTGTCAAACACCTTTTGAGGTGGCGCCATTCCAAAGCTCCCACTTGGCCTTATTTTTATTTTTTATTTTATTTTTAGTAAAAGCAGCCCACCATGAGGTGGCGCCACCTGAGGGCTCCCTGCAAAAGCCAAATTCGAATTTCAAACCCCCAGATAGCACCCTCTGAGATGGCGCCACATGGAGGGCTCAGATTGAGCCTGTTTGAAATTCAAATTTTTTCAGAAAATCTATAAAAACAAGGCTCCACGCCCAGCATAGAGAGACCATTTTTTTTAGCTCTTGTGAACTTGGAAATTCGACCTAGCCTTCCTGAAAATCCGATTTTTGCACTTTGGAATTCACGCCCCCTTTGGCTCAGTGAAGAAGGCACGGTGGATCGATCTTGGTGAATCATTCGAAGCCCGAAGCAAAGGACGAACGAAGCTCGTGGTAGCTGTCCCTTTCAAGAGCTTCAACGCTGCCTAACGAAGCAAGGTGCACCCCTTTTTCTCTTGATTTGATTTCATAATTCGATTCGGGAGTCGTTTGAAGAAAGAGCTCATCCGAGGGATGGATTGAGCTATTCTTATGAAACGACATATATAAAAATATTCAATCATGCCTCCTTGATGATTTTTAGCATTCATGCATTTAGCTAGGTTTAATTTGCATTTTATTTCATTAATTTAGCATGTTTCATGAATTAATTAGGATTAATTTAGCATTTATTTCAATTCTGTTCATTTTCAGTAGTTCTTTGTTTTTGTCAGTCAGTCCACACGTCATTTCATGCATTTATTTTTTATTAAAAATCCCAAAAAAATCACAGAATGCTCCTGTAGGTGTCCCTAAAAATGTGCCAAAAATTCGGAAGCATTTGAATTTGTTTACTGCGGTAAACATTCAAAATGGCAAGTCGGGTTTTGTTACCCGGGATGTGTTTTAAAAACTCTTTTTCGACTTGTAAAATAGAGATTTCCCTCATGTG
Source organism: Nuphar pumila (assembly GCF_984573655.1). Taxonomy (NCBI): domain Eukaryota; kingdom Viridiplantae; phylum Streptophyta; class Magnoliopsida; order Nymphaeales; family Nymphaeaceae; genus Nuphar; species Nuphar pumila. Next base: position 56,383,440 of record NC_143254.1, read on the forward strand.
AGATCCGATTTTCGATCCAAAAGATGTTATGAACTCAGGAGAACGTCTAGTTTTTAACCGGAGTTTCTTAGATTTTTCTGATTTTTTTTCATGTCTAACAAAAAATCTGAGAGTTCGGGACACGTGTTAGAGCCTGATTTGGGCCTCTGAGATTTTGGATCAACTTAGGGATATGGTTTCTCTTTGTGTGTTGCTCCAAATCCAAAACTGTAAAAATTGAAAGTTATGTCTGATGTGTCTTATGTTTGCATCTGAAAGTCTGTAATTTTTAGAATAGTCGTGATACCTGTTTCAGATTTTTCTTGTCAGTCCTATGTTTTGTTACATTTGTTTGTCCTGTTGATTTAGGCAGACAAAGTTATATTTTTATCTATGTTTCTGTTGATCCCATGCCGAAGTAATAAACATGACAGTTTTCCATATAGGTGTCGTGAGTAGCTCCGTTAAATATTAGAAATTTCCATGGCTTTTTTCTATTTATTTAGCATTTTATGTTAGATCTGGTCGATTTTTACCTCTATCTGAACCAAATCCATGTTACCGAACTCACCATGGCTCAAATCCCAAGGCTGTAAAAACCAAAAATGCTCCATTTTGGGTCCTTTAGCAGTCTGAAAAATATCAGAAGTTTTCATGGTGTAAATCTTGTATTATCATGTTAAGCATTGCATTTGGTTCGGATCCATAGGCAAAATCCACCATTTTAGGACTTTCTTTAAATTCTAGCGTTTAAATCATATCATTTCGTGATTTTTAGCAGTCTAGGCTGTTTATCAGAGTAAGTAGATGCTTTATAAAGAATTTGGTGCAATTTGGAATCCATTTGAGGTTCGGATTAGCCATAATATCAAAACAGGGTCCCGCAGGACCCAGATCCAAGCGAAAAACAAGCGAAATTCATTATTTTGGATAAATTGCAAAATGCCAAATTCGGATTTTACAGTCCTAATGTGTTTAGCAGCATGTCAGAATGTTTCATACTGCATTTCATCATCATTTGATTTAATTCAAATTTTGAAATCTCAATTTTACCAAGTTTTCCTTCAAAAAACCCTGATTTTAAAGGTATAACTTTAATTTTAGGGGTATTTTGGTCATTTTGACCACAATTCCGAATTTCAAACTATTTTCCACCGAATTGCCTGCATTTACATCATTTCAAATATCAAGGAAGCATGAGAATAGGGTTTATATCCAATTAAATCCAATAATTTCATAATATTATTGGAAAATCTTGGAAAAACCCACATATTTGAGCTAACCTTATTTCAAGTTTGGCAGGGACATTCAAAAAAAGGAGCTGAAGTCTTCAAGTTGTTTTTATTTCATTTATTTAGTGATGTAATAATGTAAATTTTGGAATAAGATTTTAATTTCCTGCTTAGACTAGGATGCATATCATATAGTTTAAATTTATGCAATATCCTGCTTATATGATTCATGCATTTTTATTTCAAAAGCACTATGGATGTACACGAATGACACGTGCACCAACTCTTAGGGAGTTGATGAACTCGGTGGAGTCCATATTTATGGCCCTAGTCGGAATATGGACGAGACCCAGATCCATCATCTTTCTACTAGTCACATTGAGCCTACACTCTTAGGCTATCTTAAAATGCATATCATATTTTCAATGTTTTCAAAGCATTGTCCATTAAATCAATTAAACTCTGAACATATTCATGGCCACAGTCAGGATATGCGAAGGATTTATTTTGACTTAATACACATTTTTCAAACAAATTTCTTAGAAAAGCTTTCAAAGTGCATTCATTCACTCATATCATTTGCATCATGAAATCATTGGTTTTCTCATGATTTTCCCAAGAAAGTTTCATTCTCAAGAAAATCGATTTCTCAAGAAACTTTGAGTATTTTCCAAAATCGGTTTTCCCAAAGTCAAGTTTTCACAGTTTTCCATGAAAACCAGTCTCTCAAGAAACTTCTAAGTTGGATTTCCAAAATCAAAGCTTTCCCTCGATTTTCCCTGGAAAATGTTATTTTCTTAAGATTTCCAAAAGAAGTTTCCAATTTTCCTCAAAGATCAAACTCAATTTCCAAGTGTTTCAAGGCCAAGATTCTCAGGATTTCAGTTTCCCAAGTTTCAATTCTCCCTCTCCAAAGAATTTTCCAATGAATTTCAATCATTTTCCAAAGAAAGCTTTCAAAACTTGAAGCTTTTCATGACAAGCATTTTTCCTTCAACTATTCATCTTTTCTCAAGAATTTCTTGCCATTTTCTCAGGATTTCCATCATTTTCCTAAGAAAATTCTCAAAGTCTAAGTTTCTCTGAGAAGTGTTTCCCTTTTCAAATGTTCACCTTTTTCTCAAGAATTACTTCCATTTTCCCAGGATTTTCAATCATTCATGATTTTCCCACAACTTTATGAACTTTCCCGAGATTTCAAATCTTTTTCATCTGAGTTTCCTGAGAAATTGACTTTCAGCTTTTTCCTGAGAGAATCTTTTCAACTCCAAATATTTTTCAAGCATACATCATGTTTTCCCAAGCTGCATTTTCCAAAATCTCATAGCACATGCCTGAATTCTCTGTGCATTTAGGATAGAACACGATTTTGGTAATTTAGCTAAGTCAAGCACAATTTTGGTCCTTGGTTCGATTACCCCTGTTAAAGGCGGCAGGAACGGTCGAACCTCGTACCGACAGGTCGAGCCCCATCCCATGGATTTTCCTGCAATTTTCAAAACGGAGGCGAGTATTTCAAAACAATTTCCAAAATCCGGTCAAGTTTGAATCGCGAAAGCGTTTCCCTCTCTCTCTTCCGCAAGGAAGGGAAGACGGGAAAAAATTTCGCGACGATAACAGGTTTGGCGACCGAGATGGGACCTGTCCTCGTCTGGTCAAAGTAGTGCTTGACTTAGTTCAATCATCGAAATTATGTTCACAAAATGTCAGCTCTTTACTTTTGCTATCATGCGAACCTAGGAGCCTAGATTCTGACCTAGCTGACATTGATTGCATATAGCTTAGGCATGGTTTGGTAGGACCATATTGAGGAGAAATTTTCATGCTCACATAGACTTAGGTCTAAATACAACCCTCCTCAATTTAGGATCTGAATGCAAACAATGTATGCTTCTTCAAAGTTTTCAAAATCTATCTCTCTAGGATTTAGAGCCCTCTATTTCTTGCATGTGATCATTTTTTCAAAACCTCAATTACCTATCATTACCCGGTCTTCACGTTGCTGGGCTCTCTTCCAAAACCATAGTTCAGGACAGAGCCTCACAACTGGGCCAATTATTTGGGTTAACACCCCCCTACCACGTACCGCGGGCCACAGTCCGAAGTATATCGGTAGGTGCTCAAGGATGTTGGAAAACCTTACCTTAGAACCGGAGTTGAAATTATATGCCACGTACCTCGGATTTCGATTCGGTTATATCGGCATAACTGGATTGGACAAAGATGATCTGAACCTAGAGTTAGGATTAAGGTCCTACAGTTGTTTTCAAATTGATGCATCTAGAGTCGGCCTTTTAGGGAGTGCTGAATGTGCATAAATGTTTGTGCAGGATGTGATTGTATGTATAATTTTCTCAATTCTTTATGTTTCCCAATGTTTTTCAACTCATTAGGTCTTTTTCCAAATATCTTTATTTTCCACAAGGTCTTTTTCTCAAACCCTGGATAATTTTCTCAAATATCCCATTTCTTTCAAAACTCCAGGTGATTTTTTTTCATTCTTCCCTCTCTACTGGATCTCGAATTTCCAGCTGCATTTTCATCCTGCCTGCAGTTTTTCAAAATCATATGTTTTCTCTCATTGGATTTTCAATTCTTTTGTCTATTTGCAAAAATTCTTTACCTTATTTTCCTCGTGTATACCTTGATTATTGCGGTGGAAATTGTTTACCCACTTGCCTTCTCTTTATTCTAAATCCGTTTGCGGATTGTTTTTTTTCAAGAGATATCTCTTTCCTTCAAAATGGTGTTTTTCCTCGTGGTTGACGACCTCACCTAGGTAACAAGGCACATTTTCCGTTGTTATTTCTCTTATAAAGAATGACAACACAATTGTCGTAATTTCAGCGGTAACTCCATCCCTAGCAATGGGATATTCTTCCAATTGTCTACCATATCGTCAATAATCATTTTCCTCCCAATCCAAAATTCCCTTAGAGTCTAATCAAGACTTCATCCTGCAGAGAGCATCCACAACATTTGATGGTTCGAACAAGGTCAGGAAGAAGAACCACATCACCACAGTACTCCTCAGCCTCAGAAGAAGAGATGGGCTCCCCGCGATCCGAGAGGAGTCAAGAGCAGCAACAAGGGGAGGATGGCATAGACCCGCAGATGTATGCCATGTTCCAGAAAATGATGACCAAAATGATGAGTGAACAGGCTGGGACTAGTGCAGAGAAGAACCCATTCAGAGAGAAGTTCCATGGGCACAAGGATAAGAAGACTTCCAAGAAGCAAGTTCAGCCAGAAGAAATTTCAGATGAATCAGAATTAGAGGAAGACACCGATGAAGAATATGAAGTGCCTCTAGCATTTCAGAAACATAGCCGAGAACAAAGGAGGAGTCACAAATCAAAAGGTCAAGTTGCAGAAAAGCTTTTGCAGACACAGTTCAAGGAAATGGCCAAAGTGGTTAAAGATCTGCAAGCCCGCGACAAGGGCAAGAAAGTCTTCACCAGCGAGGATTTTTATGACGGCTTAGAAGGAGATGAAGATCTAGAGAACCTTCCCTGTAAATTCATCAAGTTCGATGGTTCCGGCGACCCGAAAGCCCATCTCGCCATGTTCTTCGCCGAATGCTCCAAATTCAAGAGAGACAATAGGGCCCTATTTCTCTGTTTTCCTCGTAGCCTAGAAGGCACTGCCGCCAAGTGGTACTCCGAGCATATCAATCCAATCGAGTTGCGAGAATTCGATAAGGTGGTTAATCTATTTATCGAGCGATTTCTGTTCAATGCTGAAGCGCTACCAATGTTAAATCACCTCTGTAATCTGAAGCAGGGAGATAGTGAAAAAGCCAGAGACTTCATTCGCAGATGGAGAGAGACCTGCAACAAAATGAAGGACCCAATATCAGAAGGACACGCGTTGTCGGTCATCCTGAATAATTTCTCCCAACCTTTGAGAGGCCTGATCTCTACCTCCCCAGCACGATCTTTCATTGAATTGATAGAACGAGCTGAATGGCTCGAGATGGGAATAGAAAATGGAGTATATGAGAGCCTCACACTCTCAAAGAGCAATTCAGATATCAAGAAGAAGTTAAACTTCATATTCTCCGTGAATGCCCCTGGCAACAACAATGGCAAAAGCAAAAGGGGTGGCAGAAAGAACCACACCGGCGGGTCAGGGAGTCTAAATTCCAACAAAGATGATCATACAGGACAAGAAAACAGAATCAACAAGCAGAATGACAACTCTCCCGCGAGCATCCAACTAGAATTAAGGCCCCAGGGGAGGCCAAAGCATGATGGTTGGGGATACGACCGCAATTTTACTCCCTTAGAACAACCGCTCGAGCAAGTTCTGGAATATATGATCGCCAAAGGGATGGTTAGACTCCCCAAGATAGCAGATCCTTCTGTGACCATGGGAAGGTTCAAAGATCAGTTCTGCAAGTTCCATCGGACAATGGGTCATGATACCGAGCATTGTTTCGTCCTTAAGAATATCATTCAAGACTGCATTGACAAGAAGGTCCTTGTTGAAGACGAAAAGGAGGACTAGTCATCCCGACTAAGATTTTTTTTTTAATCATTCCAGAAGATGACCATGCCGACACTTTTCCATTTCTCCTCTTGCTTTTCAAAAAAATGATGTAATCCCATTTTCTTTCCTTGATTTTTAAGCATCAATAAAGTCATCGAATTTTTTTCAATAGCTTGGCACCATCTTATTTGCTTATCCTTCCTTTTCACAATGTCTCTCTTGTGAGAAATGATCTTGAGGACGCCTATCAGTCAAGGAGCTTGTTGCCTTATTCACCAATTATCCTTCTTTTATTCAAAATTTTCCTCCCTAGTTACACTGGGGCATTTTTTTGTGAAAAATTATCTTTACTTCAAAACATCCTGTATGCAGGCAGGATAAACCAACCTCTCATTTTGCATATATATGCACCCATTTGCGCTCATTTGCACTTCATTTGCATTGTCATATGCATTTGCATTCCATTTGCATTTATTCTGCACCCAATTTCCAACATCCAATTTCCAACATCTAATTTTCAATTTCCAAATTCCCAATTTCCAAATTTCTAACAGCCAATTTTCAATTTTCAATTTTCAATTTATAATTTATAATTTCCAATTCTAAATTTCTAATTTTGACCTTTGGGTTACCCAATTCTCTATTTGACCTTCGGGTCACTCAATTTCCAATTTCAACCTCTGGACCACCCACTTTATCAGATTCTCAATTCAAGCGTTCGGGTTACAATCTTGCCAACATCAGTCATTTTCCCGTCTGCAGGTTCCAACTTTCCAGGCCTTCGGGTTATAAATTCATCAAATATCTATCATTTTCAAACCTTCAGGTCACATCTCTATCTATGACAATCATTTTCAATCAAAATCCTGCTTTCGAGCTGGTCGGTCAACCGAAATCCTGCTTTCGAGCTGGTCGGTCAACCCAAATCCTGCTTTCGAGCTGGTCGGTCAACAAATCCTGCTTTCGAGCTGGTCGAACAATCAAAATCCTGCTTTCGAGCTGGTCGGTCAACAAATCCTGCTTTCGAGCTGGTCGAACAATCAAAATCCTGCTTTCGAGTTGGTCGAACAATCAAAATCCTGCTTTCGAGCTGGTATTCCCAAAAATCCTGCTTTCGAGCTGGTACTTCAATCAAAATCCTGCTTTCAAGCTGGTCGAACAATCAAAATCCTGCTTTCGAGCTGGTATTCCCAAAAATTCTGCTTTCGAGCTGGTACTTCAATCAAAATCCTGCTTTCGAGCTGGTCGAACAATCAAAATCCTGCTTTCGAGCTGGTATTCCCAAAAATCTCGCTTTCAAGCTGGTACTTCTATCAAAATCCTGCTTTCAAGCTGGTACTTCTATCAAAATCCTACTTTCGAGCTGGTCAAACAAATAAAATCCTGCTTTTGAGCTGGTACTTCGATAAAATCCTGCTTTCGAGCTGGTAAATCAAAACAAAACTCAACTGTCGAATTGATCTTTTACTGAGTCTTTTCAGGACTCAATTTTCGTCACAGATGTGTTAAGCCAGATGTTAAATGCTCTCTTTCACCAAGGATTTCAAGAACATTTCGTCAATGTGTCAATCAATTACCTGTTGATTTTAAAATTTTATTGCATAAATCTTTACCTCAGTTTACCTTCAACATTACTTCCAAAAGAGTGAAGCTTTTGCGAAAAGAGATTCAAACTTCAAATTCTTTCTATGGGCCAACCAAAAGGATGAAGGATAAAGTCCTCGATATGGCTAGAAAAGAAGATTCAATGTTATTGAAAAGCCGTAGATGATCGATATTGATCGCAGTCAATGGCGCATCTTGTAAGGACGAGGCAGTGGAAATATCTTGAGTGCTAGAAAAGAGAGAATTCACCCAAGCCCTGTCTCCTCAGAATCACCTAAGCTGCAATTGAGTATCCGCAAAAGGGATCTCTCACCTGTCGTCAAGATGAAGGCGAATTAGGCGAGTAGACCCCCGGGGCCAAAGAAGATTTGAAACATCTCCAAGATGACGGAGTTTGTGACGGATCCTTTCAGGGAAAGTCCAAAGCACTGTCGAGATGAAGGCAGATGCGATGAACCTCTCGACAATCCTAAAAGATATTTAATTTCAGCTATCATCCAAAGATTTCTAACCCATGAGCCAATATCGTCCAAGAAGGATCGAAACATCTCCAAGATGAAGGAGTTTGTGACGTACCCTTCTCCAAAAGAGAGCAAGAGAGGAAAAAAAAAAAGTCAGAACATCTCCAAAATGAAGGAGAATATAGCCAAAACACTATAGAGCCAAAAGAGTGCAAAAAAATTATTATGAGAGAAGCTCTCAGGATATCAAACTGCCAAATTTATCAAGAATCTTCTTTAAATTTGTGAAATTCTATTATCAATACTCTTTCATCAACTGCTTTCACAATATCAAATTCTCTTTCCTGCTCATATCAAGGAAATTGATAGCTTCCTTGAAGAAGGTCAATCGCAAGCAATTTGGATTTCCAATCTCGATTCTACGAAGTGAACCCTGTTTGGAGGTAATGCTTTGGGTAGAAAAGAAAGAATATCTTTGCAACCATGTGCAACATTTTCAAAAAATTTGAATCAACAACAAAATTTCCAACAGATTGATAATATTTTCTAGCTATCCTGACGTGAAGTGAGAGCTTGATGTCCGTTTTCGATGCATCCTGACACCAATTTTGAATCCCTCCTAAGAACTTGGTTCCTTCCCTTCTTTGAGAGCATGAACTCTCAGAATTGCACACTTCCCTGTGTCCCCATTGTCCCACCATAGACAGTCCCATTTCGGTTCGAGGTCGAACCACCAATCATTTTCTCGCAAGAGGCAATTTCAAAAGCTGATTTTAGTCTCAGCAATGAGACGTCCAAGATCAATCCCTTTTCAAGCTTTAGGGACCCCATTCTCCTTCCTTTTGCAAAAAACCCTGTCGGATTTATTGTGCAAGATCCGAAGGTTCCATCATGGTCTCTTCCTTCGAGGATTCCATCCATTTTCCGCCAGATCAGGATAAGGGTACAAACCTGAGCCTCATTCAAAGAGGTATTTCATCTTCTGCCCGATCAGGATAAGGGTATAAACCTGAGCCTCCTTCGATGAGGTATTTCATTTTTTTTGCCCGATCAGGATAAGGGTACAAACCTGAGCCTCAATCAAAGAGGTATTCCATTTCCGCCCGATCAGGTTAAGGTCCAAAACCTGAGTCTCATGAGATATTTCATTCCCCAATCAGGTTAAGGGTTAAAACCTGAGCTTCGTTCCATGCGAGATATTTTTGTCCCATCCAGGTCAAGGGCATAAACCTAAACTTTGCTCTCATAGAGCAAATCTTTCCTCTTCATTCTTCGTTCCAAATCTACCATCTTCCTCGGGCTAATTTCTTCACACCCAGTCAGATCCTTCTAACTGGGGCATTTTTTTTATGTATAGCCCAAATTTGGTGTGTTTTTCTTTGCCACTAAGCTCGGCCACGAGCCGGCTTAGTAGCAAAGAGGGGCATCTGTAAACACCCCAAATTTTCACTCACCTCCCCGACATTTCCACCAAGCATCATCATTCAGCCTTTGAAATCGTTAGGAGGGCAAAATGGTCATTTTCTGAGCCTGGACCTTGCAAAAGTCTAAGTTTCATCTGCAACTCTCAAAATTCCTCTATTTTTAGCTCAGATGTTCAAAATTTTGTTCCTGACAGAAGACAGGAATCTCCAAGTCTTGGTTCAAGATTATATTGCATAAGACATGGCATTGCATGAGCATTTCATATCATTGCACTGCACAACATGTCATTTTGAGGTCCAGAACTCTTGATTTCAAAATTTTCAATCCAAATTAGAATTTTAACTCTTTTCAAAATGGATTTCAAAACCCTGGGTCTTCAAAATTATCAACTCTTCCCATTTTACCCCAGGGCTCTGAATTTCAAAATATTTTCTTAGGAAAACAATCTGGATAATTTTCAAAAAATTTCAACTCAGATTTTGCCTTTTGTCAGCTATTTCAACTATCTTCCTTTTACAAAATCGCCCTACAGGGGCCAACTCTTTCCAAAATTTCCTGTTTTACCAATTAGTCCAGATTTTATAAAAATTTCAAAAAAGAGGTTTTGTTGTTTTATCCTTATTTCAATAAAGAAGCAATGTGGGACCCACATTGAGGTGGTGTCACACAGGCTTTTCTTTTAAAAAATTTGAATTTTGAAAAACCCAAAAATATAGGAGCCTTGTCCACTGGATTGGTGCCACTTGTCCTTTCTCTCTCCTCCCATTTACCTGCCATGTGTCAGCATAGGGTTCACCTAGAGTTGGCACCACATGTCACCTTCTCTCTTCTGCCATCCTTTGACACGTGTCAGTGTGGGGCCACCTTAAGATGCTGCCACATGTCATTAGTCATCCTCTTCATTTTATGCCACGTGTTAATGTCTACCATCTTCACCCTGTGCCATGTGTCATTCCAAGGTCACCATGAGATGCCACGTGTCATGTGTTGTCCTGTTCAAAAAAAGTAGAACTTGTCTCCCCTGAGGTGGCACCATTTGAATTATGTCTCCTGCAAGTGACACATGTCACTCTCTCCTTTCCTCAGGAAAAGCAAGCGACACGTGTCAATCTCTGCTCCTTTCAGAAAAAGCAGAGGACACATGTCTCCCTCCTATTTTTCCCAAAAAAGTAGATGACACATGTCATCTCCAGCTTCCTTTAGAAAAAGTAGAAGACACATGTCACTCTCTGCTTTTCTTAGAAAAAGCAAGTGACACATGTCACCCTCTGCTCTTCTCAGAAAAAGCAAGGGACACGTGTCTCTCTCTGCTTTCTTCAGAAAAAGCAAGTGACACATGTCACTTTCTGCCTCCTTCAGAGAAAGCTAGAATTCAAATATTCAAACTCCAGGCTGAGGTGGCGCAAATCCTGAACTTCACCTTTTCTATTTTGTGTGAGTTGGTGCCACGTGTCCCTTTCCCTCCTTTTCCTCCCTCTTGCCACATGGCATTGTAGGAGCCACCCTGAGGTGGCGCCACATGTCCACCCTCCATTCCTCCAGGGCCAACCTCCATTTAAAATTCAAATCCCCCTCTGAGGTGGCGCCATCTGAAGAACCTCCTCCAGCAAGCTGACACTTGTCAGGTATGGAACCATCCTGGACTGCCATATGTCCAGATCTCCTTTCATCAGAAAAAGTAGAATTCAAACTCCTCTGAGGTGGCACCTTCTGATCCCACTACTCTGTTCTTCTAACATGTGTCAAACACCTTTTGAGGTGGCGCCATTCCAAAGCTCCCACTTGGCCTTATTTTTATTTTTTATTTTATTTTTAGTAAAAGCAGCCCACCATGAGGTGGCGCCACCTGAGGGCTCTCTGCAAAAGCCAAATTCGAATTTCAAACCCCCAGATAGCACCCCCTGAGATGGCGCCACATGGAGGGCTCAGATTGAGCCTGTTTGAAATTCAAATTTTTTTAGAAAATCTATAAAAACAAGGCTCCACGCCCAGCATAGAGAGACCATTTTTTTTAACTCTTGTGAACTTGGAAATTCGACCTAGCCTTCCTGAAAATCCGATTTTTGCACTTTGGAATTCACGCCCCCTTTGGCTCAGTGAAGAAGGCACGGTGGATCGATCTTGGTGAATCATTTGAAGCCCGAAGCGAAGGACGAACGAAGCTCGTGGTAGCTGTCCCTTTCAAGAGCTTCAACGCTGCCTAACAAAGCAAGGTTCACCCCTTTTTCTCTTGATTTGATTTCATAATTCGATTCGGGAGTCATTTGAAGAAAGAGCTCATCCGAGGGATGGATTGAGCTATTCTTATGAAACGACATATATAAAAATATTCAATCATGCCTCCTTGATGATTTTTAGCATTCATGCATTTAGATAGGTTTAATTTGCATTTTATTTCATTAATTTAGCACATTTCATGAATTAATTAGGATTAATTTAACGTTTATTTCAATTCTGTTCATTTTCAGTAGTTCTCTGTTTTTGTCAGTCAGTCCACACGTCATTTCATGCATTTATTTTTTATTAAAAATCCCAAAAAAATCACGGAATGCTCCCGTAGGTGTCCCTAAAAATTTGCCAAAAATTCGGAAGCATTTGAATTTGTTTACTACGGTAAACATTCAAAATGACAAGTCGGGTTTTGTTACACGGGATGTGTTTTAAAAACTCTTTTCCGACTTGTAAAATCGAGATGTCCCTCATGTAAGATCAGATTTTCGATCTGAAAGATGTTTTGAACTCGGGAGAATGTCTAGTTTTTAACCGGAGTTTCTCAGATTTTTATGATTTTTTTTCATGTCTGACAAAAAATCCGAGAGTTCGGGACACGTGTCAGAGCCTGATTTGGGCCTATGAGATTTTGGATCGACTTAGGGCTATGGTTTCTCTTTGTGTGTTGCTCCAAATCCAAAACTGTAAAAAATGAAAGTTATGTCTGAGGTGTCCTATGTTTGCATCTGAAAGCCTGTAATTTTTAGAATAGTCGTGATACCTGTTTCGGATTTTTCTTGTCAGTCCTTTGTTTTGTCACATTTGTCTGTCCTGTTGATTTAGGCAGAAAAAGTTATATTTTTATCTGTGTTTATGTTGATCCAATGCCAAAGTTATAAACATGAAAGTTGTCCATATAGGTGTCATGAGTAGCTCTGTTAAATATTAGAAATTTCCATGGCTGTTTGCTATTTATTTAGCATTTTATGTTAGATCAGGTCGATTTTTACATCTGTCAGAACCAAATCCATGTTACCGAACTCACCATGGCTCAAATCCCAAAGCTGTAAAAAACAAAAATGCTCCATTTCGGGTCCTTTAGCAGTCTACAAAATATCAGAAGTTTTCATGGTGTAAATCTTGCATTATCATGTTAAGCATTGCATTTGGTTCGGATCCATAGCCAAAATCCACCATTTTAGGACTTTCTTTAAATTCTAGCATTTAAATCATATCATTTCATGATTTTTAGCAGTCTAGGCTGTTTATCAAAGTACGTAGATGCTTCATACCAAATTTGGTGCAATTTGGAATCCATTTGAGGTTTGGATTAGCCATAATATCAAAACAGGGTCCCGCAGGACCCAGATTCAAGCAAAAAACAAGCGAAATTCGTTATTTTGGATAAATTGCAAAATGCCAAATTCGGATTTTACAGTCCTAATGTGTTTATCAGCATGTCAGAATGTTTCATACTGCATTTCATCATCATTTGATTTAATTCGAATTTCGAAATCTCAATTTTACCAAGTTTTCCTTCAAAAAACCCTGATTTTAAAGGTATAACTTTAATTTTAGGGGTATTTTGGTCATTTTGACCCCAATTCCGAATTTCAAACTAGTTTCCACCGAATTGCCTGCATTTACATCATTTCAAATATCAAGGAAGCATGAGAATAGGGTTTATATCCAATTAAATCCAATAATTTCATAATATTATTGGAAAATCTTGGAAAAACCCACATATTTGAGCTAACCTTATTTCAAGTTTGGCAGGGACATTCAAAAGAAGGAGCTGAAGTCTTCAAGTTGTTTTTATTTCATTTATTTAGTGATGTAATAATGTAAATTTTGGAATAAGATTTTAATTTCCTGCTTAGACTAGGATGCATATCATATAGTTTAAATTTATGCAATATCCTGCTTATATGATTCATGCATTTTTATTTCAAAAGCACTATGGATGTACACGAATGACACGTGCACCAACTCTTAGGGAGTTGATGAACTCGGTGGAGTCCATATTTACGGCCCTAGTCGGAATATGGACGAGACCTAGATCCATCATCTTTCTACTAGTCACATTGAGCCTACACTCTTAGGCTATCTTAAAATGCATATCATATTTTCAATGTTTTCAAAGCATTGTGCATTAAATCAATTAAACTCTGAACATATTCATGGCCACAGTCAGGATATGCGAAGGATTTATTTTGACTTAATACACATTTTTCAAACAAATTTCTTAGAAAAGCTTTCAAAGTGCATTCATTCACTCATATCATTTGCATCATGAAATCATTGGTTTTCTCATGATTTTCCCAAGAAAGTTTCATTCTCAAGAAAATCGATTTCTTAAGAAACTCTGAGTATTTTCCAAAATCGGTTTTCCCAAAGTCAAGTTTTCACAGTTTTCCATGAAAACCAGTCTCTCAAGAAACTTCTAAGTTGGATTTCCAAAATCAAAGCTTTCCCTCGATTTTCCCTGGAAAATGTTATTTTCTTAAGATTTCCAAAAGAAGTTTCCAATTTTCCTCAAAGATCAAACTCAATTTCCAAGTGTTTCAAGGCCAAGATTCTCAGGATTTCAGTTTCCCAAGTTTCAATTCTCCCTCTCCAAAGAATTTTCCAATGATTTTCAATCATTTTCCAAAGAAAGCTTTCAAAACTTGAAGCTTTTCATGACAAGCATTTTTCCTTCAACTATTCATCTTTTCTCAAGAATTTCTTGCCATTTTCTCAGGATTTCCATCATTTTCCTAAGAAAATTCTCAAAGTCTATGTTTCCCTGAGAAGTGTTTCCCTTTTCAAATGTTCACCTTTTTCTCAAGAATCACTTCCATTTTCCCAGGATTTTCAACCATTCATGATTTTCCCACAACTTTATGAACTTTCCCGAGATTTCAAATCTTTTTCATCTGAGTTTCCTGAGAAATTGACTTTCAGCTTTTTCCTGAGAGAATCTTTTCAACTCCAAATATTTTTCAAGCATACATCATGTTTTCCCAAGCTGCATTTTCCAAAATCTCATAGCACATGCCTGAATTCTCTGTGCATTTAGGATAGAACACGATTTTGGTAATTTAGCTAAGTCAAGCACAATTTTGGTCCTTGGTTCGATTACCCCTGTTAAAGGCGGCAGGAACGGTCGAACCTCGTACCGACAGGTCGAGCCCCATCCCATGGATTTTCCCGCAATTTTCAAAACGGAGGCGAGTATTTCAAAACAATTTCCAAAATCCGGTCAAGTTTGAATCGCGAAAGCGTTTCCCTCTCTCTCTTCCGCAAGGAAGGGAAGACGGGGAAAAATTTCGCGATGATAACAGCTGCGCCGTGGTTCTGGCCATTCTTGCTGTCATTTCTATTTCTTCTGTTGCTGTGATGATCATTGCCAGAGGTATCAGTTGCATGTGTAAATTGTGCTTTCTTCTTCTGGTCTTGGATGCTTTTGGCCAGAGGCATGCCCACGTAAAGCCCGCTTTCTATTTCTGCTTCGAGCCATTTGGCTCGCTCAATTAATTTGATAAAGGATTTTGCTGGAGAAGTGGCAATAAGGCTTCTCAGGGGCTGAGAGAAATTGTTGAGGATTATTTGCAATGCATGCTCCTCTGGAATGGGAACTTTCATCTTGTTGCAGGTGCTTCTCCACTTGTGGATGAATTCTCCTGCTCTTTCAGTCTCATTCTGCTTTAGGTTGTAAAGGTGATTGAGCGTAGGTGAAACCTCAGTGTTGAATAGAAAACGCTCTATGAACAGATTGACTACTTTATCGAACTCTCGTAGTTCGATAGGATTGATGTGATCCGCATACCACCTGGCTGCTATACCCTCCAGACTGTGGGGAAAGCAAATGAACAGAGCCCTGTTGTCTTTCCTGAAACGGCTGCACTCTGCATAAAATGTGGCTAAATGGGCTTTAGGGTTGCCAGTTCCATCAAATTTGAGAAACTTGCGAGGAAGATTCTCTAGGTTATCGTCCCTATCTAGACCATCGTAAAAATCTTCGCCGGTATAGGTCTGTTTGCCCTTACCCTTGGCTTGAATGTCCTTAATTGCTCGATTCATCTCCTTCATCTGCTTGCTCATCAGGTCCTCTGCTGGAGCCCCAGACTTGGGCTTGTTGACGGATTCGGGCTCTTCTGCAGCTATCTTTGTAGATTGTCTTGGAGGATTCTGTTTATAGACGATTTGCTCTTCCTCTTCTAACTCTTCCTCGATTGACTCTGATTCCTTAGAAGTAGTGTCTGGCTGTACCTTCTTCCTGATGACTCTGGCTTGCTTTTTCACAGGTTTCTTCCTCAGCTTGCTTTTAGGAACTGCCTCTTTCAGCTTGGCCTCGGCTTGCTCCGACATCATCCTCGCCATCATCTTTTGGAACATGTCATACATAGCGGGCTCAATGTCATCTTTCTTGTTCTGACCCTGTCCCCTGACTGATTTAGGAGAGCTCATCTCTTCCGCCTCACTGTCACCGAGTTGAGGAACTGTTTCTTTTTCAGCTCTTGTCTAAACCATTTTCGAATATCAGAACTCGCTGTAGAGGAAAATGGAGGTTTTTTAGACCAAGAATGCTTTTTTGGAGAAGTTTTGACAAGAGGAAGGATTTAGGTTGAAATCTAAAAAATTGTATCCCATTACTAGGGATTGAGTCGTCACAAAAATTTGTGACAATTGCGCCGTTTACTCTACGAGGGAGAGTAACCAACTAAAAATATGAAAAAGAAAATATTATTTTGAAAAGGATATCTCTTGACGGAAAGATATTTTTTTTTAAAATATAAACATGAATATAAAATCAGAAGAAAATAAGAGAAAAAAAAATGAAATTTGAGAATAAATGGTAAAGATTTAAAATTTGAAGAACTTGCAGGCAGGATCAGAAGAATTTTTGAAGAAATTTAGAAGAACGGAAGAAGAGAAAGAGAAAATACACCTGGGTTTTAAAAACAAAGAGGAAATTTTGAAATATATACCCAGGGTTTTGGAAAATATAAGAAAGATATAAAATATCACGCAATCACATATATACAAGCAAGGATACACAAACAACACTCCCTAAAGCTGACTCTATATGCAATATTTGAAATGGCTGATAGGACCTGATGTCTTCTTTTAAATCGTTGTAATTTTGAAAAGATTTTTATATGAAAAACATGTGAAAACCAGACATCAAATAATAAAAACCGGTTCTCACTAGTGGATGAGACCGGGTCGAACTCAGGGAACGGGAATATTTTGTATTCAAACACACAATTCTAAACTATTCTTTATTGCCGTATTATTAAAATGTAAAATGTTCAGGAAATGTAAAAACAACTAACTATTACAACAAATGAATACCCTTCGTAGAGGGCGTAAAGTGCAATATTTACAAACCCAATTAAATTCCTAATTCTAAAAATAAAAGCAAAAATCTTCTACTCGTGTGCTTCCTCGTGTCACGTAATCTCTTCAGCTCCACTCCTGTGCTATCCTGCACAAGTCAAAAGAAACACAAGCAGTACGAAAAAAAAACTATACTAAACACAGTTTATGCTAATTATTAGATTTAACTAACACTAACTAATGGTTTAACTAATTACTAATTATTAATGAACTAATACTCGTTTAAACAAAGCATCAGCAATTAAAACTCAGCAATTCTCAATAAAATCACAAAACTCAAATCTGATTTAACTTTCAATGAAAACTTTGCAATGAAACTCATTAGGAATTAACAGTGAATTTTAGAAAAAATAAACAGTGAAACTTAGCATTTCACTGGATCTTATCAGTACAGGATTGTTCCCAGTACCAAATGATTCAATTCAATGTAACCACACAACAAAGGATTCAGTGAAAAGATTCAAAACATGTAGTAAAACCGATCATATCAGTATTCAATGGAGTTCAAAAACATTCTGAAGTTCAAAGCAGCAACACATCCTCCTTTGGAAACAACAATGATGTCAAAGATCTTCACGATAAATGTGAAGTTTTCGGCTTAAACAGGGAATTTCGGCAGGATGACAGCAGAAGAAGGATCCACCAGAAGAGGCACTGGTGATTCCAGCAGATCTGTAATTTCAATTGATCACAGTTGATGCCTCCATTTGTTTCACAGCAAATCGATTGATTAGGATGATTGATTTCTTTCAGTCTTGCAGATCTGGAATTTCACGGCAGGCTAAAGAGAAGTTCCGGCGGCTGAAGGTGATTTTCTGCTAACAATAAGAAATTCTGGCAGACACCGGAGTCCATCTGGCTGATCTACCAGCAGAAGCACAGGAGTCCAACTGTATCCAGATGATTCCGGCAGACTGGATTTCAATCCAGCCTCTTCTGATCGATCAATATCAGGCAATCGATCGATAGATTCAGATCTTTACACGGGTGATTCCAGCAAACACCGGATTAGGATTCCGATGAGATGGATTTCAATCCAGCTTCTTCTGATCGCTCGATATCAAACAATCGATCGGTAGATTCAGACTTTACATCAACAAAACTTGATTTATCAGAGGAAAAAAATTAGTCGCCAGAAATTATATCAACAACAAGGATCAGATGAACTCCAGTTTTTTTCCGATCAGTCATCAGAGTTCCATTAATCATCAACAGATAAAAAATTATGTTTAAACAAATCAAAACATGAATCGATTGAATGTAATTACTCCAGACATCTGATGATCGATCACAAATTGCTATTGATTATCGGATTGATCAAATTTGGAAAATTAATGTTCTGATGATGTTGAGGAATTAATACTAATGCTTTAACGATTTTATTATCAATGCAGTAAAAAAAATTAATACGATGCAATGCATATCAACTACAAATTAAAATGAAATCTAGAAATTCCTTTTTGAATCTATGTTTTCAGAATGAATCATGAATGCTACAATTTTATTTTATTTTGATTTTATTTCAGCTAAACTAATCTATTGAAAAATAGAATGAGGAAGAATAAAAGAAGAAGAGGAAGAAGATGAAGATCTTACCATAACCAGAGGGATTTGAAGAGAAGTGGAATCCTCTTATATGCCATTACCGTAGCTGGATGCCTCCACCAGATTGAGGAAGAAGAGAGATCAAGGGAGAAGGAGAAGAAGGAGGAAAGAAACAAGGTGAAGGGGAAGGGTTAGGAAAGAGAGCAAAGGCATAAGCGAGAAGACAAGCCTCTCTTCCCTCTATGTATCATATTTAAAGATTTGAACTTTTCTCCATAAGTCCCTCTTCTTTTTAAAATTGCATTTCAAAAACCTCTCTTCAAAAAGTTATTTACAAAACAACTCAAAATGACTATGTTTTAGAAAATACAAAACTAAGTCTATTTTAACTCTAATTTTTTTATGATTTTCAAAAACTAAACTACTACAATTATGCCAAACACTAAAATATGCATTAAAATGTAAAATAACACTATTTTTCATGCATTTTCTATTCTTATATTATTTTAGCACATTTACTCGAAACTTAACATAAAATTGGGTTTTTAAATCATTTTCTCATGAAATCATGCATATTTTTATATGAAATATCCCTAAAATATATGCATGATCAAATACCCCCATGCTTATGTTTTGTTAGTCCTCGAGCAAACTAGAAAAATGCAAGAAATCAAACTATCACCTAACTCACTTTCATAGGAATCACGGTTGCATTTAGCTCATGCAACAAGCCCTTTCAACCCCTGGGTTACCCCAGTGGACGAGTAAGGTCTCGTGAGGGTTTGCAGTGATGCTACCCACAAACATCTCTGTCATGTATGCAAAATATTACACATCCTCATAAGTAGTAGATAATCAAAGACTTTATTTTCACCAATATTTCTTGTTATTTCAAAATCACAATATAATTAGATTCTTTTATATACCACCACAGAAAAAGAATTTCTTTCACTTTTCTAAATATCACAATTATTTATGTTTTATTCTTAGAAAATCCAATAAAAACATATTATTATTTACTTATCCTCACTCATATGTTTTCTACACAGGTTTTCTCAATCACACTTCTAAGCATTGAACTTTTCTTTCTTTTTAAGCTCTTTTCTCTCTTTTTTTTCTTTTCACGCTTTCTTTTTGCGTATTCATTCTTCTCTTATAGCTTGTGTGTGGTCTGCTTTTATGCCTTGTGCAATGTCAATATCTTCTATACTTTTTCAATACATACCAAAAGATATCAACTAAGACATAAAAGTGACTTCCTTCATTCACCTTTATAACATGAGAGTCAAACATTTCAACTTGTATCTGTTCTCAATTACTTAGGATCACGAAGTTTTTCACTCTCCTTTTCGAAAATGGAATTAAAAGTTTCAACTTACATCTAAGTTCCATCTACTAAGGATTGTGGAATTATCCAAACAACCTAACGCATGCTTTTTCTCACTTTTTGAGCTCATTTTTACGCTTTTGTTCATTTGCTTAGTTTTTCAAAAATAGAACTGTGCATATTCATATTTATTATTCAAAATAAATTCTAACATGTATCTATCATCATTTCTTTGAAATCCGCATAAACAACCATAATTTTTAGATCTATGTCAGAAAAAATTTTCGTGGGGCTTAAAAATCCTCTACAAACATCAGATTTGAAATAACATTCATATAAGTTCAAACTCTTTCTTTAAAAATCTACTTTTCATGAGAGATGTGTAAACATGTGCAAGAACGTAAACAGAAATATCCAGGTGTGCAAACTACACCCTCCCCCATGCTTGAATGACACTGTCCCAGTGGCACTCCCCCATGCTTATATGAAACTAAGTGAATGCACATGAGAAGAAATAAATGAGGGAAAATAGTAGAATGACCTGACATGAATTAAAAATGCATGTTCTATGAATGTAATAAATGCAATGTATACATGACAAAACATGAAAACCATGAATGGATAGAAAACAAAAAATAAAACCAAATAAAATCTACAAATCCTAACAACAAATGTAATATTATACAGAATATGGGTTGCCTCCCATAAAGCGCTAAGTTTCATGTCCGCAGCCAGACGGATCCCTGGAAAAATCCTTCATCGTCCATGAGATCAATGGACATGAAGTCAGACTCAATCGGGCTCTCTATGAAAAATAGTGTCATCTGTGACACTGCGCACTGTGTTTCCATCCTGTCTACCTCTAAATGGTTCGAAGTGTCCGATCCAACTCAACTCACCTATCTGATTTTCAAGTAATTCTAGGTGATCCTCTTCTAGTGATTCCTTATCCTCCTCATGAGGTGGATCACTCAATAACCAAGCATATTCTGCTTCTACGAGGTCTTGAATGACATCAACCTCGAAAGAAGCCTCCTCAACAGCAGGCCCCATAGCAGCACGAAAAATGTTTAGCCGCATCTTCCTATTTCTGAATGACACATCCATCGCACCAGTGCGGCAATTAATGCACGCGTTGGCGGTAGCTAGGAAGGGGCGACCGAGAATAATAGGAGTCTGCTGTGGGCTATCAACTCCCTCCATATCTAATATCACGAAGTCAACAAGGAAATAACAATCCTCCACCTTGACTAAAACATCTTCAAGTATCCCTCTTGGAACCTTGATAGATCTATCTGCAAGTTGAAGAGTCATAGGTGTAGGTTTCATCTCTTTCAATCCAAATTGGTCATAAAAGAAACCCGGCAAGATGTTAACACTTGCCCCAAGGTCGAGCAATGCACGCCCAACAGTGATGTTTCCTATGACACGTGAGATGATAGGAGTCCCTGGGTCCTTGAGCTTAGGTGGGGTTTGATGTTGCAATACTGCGCTCACCTGCCCAGTTAAATAAATCTTTTTCTGCACATGGGAAATCGACTTCCTTTTCTACGTACAAAGTTCTTTGAGGAACTTTGCATATGCAGGGACCTGTTGAATAGCATCTAGTAAGGGGAGGTTTATCTGAACGTGCTTGAATATCTCAAGCATCTCTTGCATGTTCACTCCGGACTTACCTCGTGCTCTCGGCCTCTCTAACGCCTCAGGAAAGGGGGCTTTGGGAATGTAGGATGGTGAAGGCTCAGATGGAAGAACCTTCTCGCTTTCCTGAGGTAAAACATTAGGGACAGACTGCTTCTCACTTATCTTCTCTCTTTCTTCTGCAGCCTCCCTCGCTTGGTACTGCTTCCCACTCCTAAGGGTTACTACTTGAGCTTGCTCTTTATGTGCATCGGTCATATGCAAGCTACGCATGGGTTCCTTTCCTTTAGGGTTAACAATAGGCTGGCTAGGCAATGTCCCCTCACTTCGCCTGCTAAGTGCCTCGGCGAGCTGCCCCATTTGAGTCTCTAATTTTGCAATAGACTGGGTATGTGAGCTCAAAGCTTGCAAAATCTTATCCTCAAAAGACTGACTATGCAAAGGCTCATGAGACTGGGGATGAGTATAAACAGGTTGGACTGGGGGATAACTGGATCTTTGAAATCCAGGCGCATAACCGCCTTGACTTGGTTGACTCTGGGAAGGGTTGGGGGGGTGGATCTGTGAGTTGCGCCATGAGAAATTGGGATGGTTTCGCCAGTCCGAGTTATAAGTGTTGGAAAATGGATTAGGTACGGGCCTAGCGAAGTTTTGAGCCATCTGAGCTTGCTCTTGGACAAACTCAGGATGTTGTGGCGCAACAGGGCACTCGAAGACATGGTGTGCAGGACTCGCACACAACGCGCACACCTGCATGGCAGGGGAGGGACCCAACAAGAACTGATCTAATTTCTGGGACAGTTGGTCTACCTTGTTGCTCAACTCAAGGTTCATCCCTAACTCAAAAATACCTGCCTTCTTAATGCTATCCTGTGCAGGTGCAGCCCTATCGAACCGTGAGGCTGTCG
The DNA here is from genome assembly GCF_984573655.1 of Nuphar pumila. Lineage (NCBI taxonomy): Eukaryota > Viridiplantae > Streptophyta > Magnoliopsida > Nymphaeales > Nymphaeaceae > Nuphar > Nuphar pumila. The sequence goes on from NC_143254.1 coordinate 56,405,650, forward strand.
CATGGTGCATCGAATTCTCACTCAATGTCTCAAAAAGTGACCATGCTTCATCCTCACTTTTGAGCATAAATGTGCCCCCACACGCGGCATCCACCATTTGACGGTTCTTTTCAGTAAGACCATCATAGAAATATTGCACCAGTTGCCAACGAGGCACCTGGTGGTGGGGACACTTGCAGAGAAGATCTTTCAATCTCTCCCATGACTCATGAAACTATTCTCCCTCAATTTGGGAAAAACTGGTTATCGCTTTACGAAACTGGTTCGTTTTACCAATTGGGAAATATTTCTTTAAAAATTCTCTTTGCATATGTTCCCAAGTGGTAATTTGAATAGTATCTAATGATTTTAACCAACTCTTCGCTTTGTCCTTCAGAGAGAAGGGGAACCAGGGTCAACCTCATCGCGTCATCTCCAAAGTTGTTGATTCGCACTGTCAAGCAAATCTCTAGAAATTCATCGAGATGACGATATGAGTCTTCATTGCTAAGGCCATAAAATGAAGGTAGCATCTGGATCACACTGGCCTTTATCTCAAAATGGTTTTCTCCTACATCAGGTCTTGTGATGCAGGAGGCGGGAGTGTAAGTGTTGGGCATGAAATACTCCCTTAGAGGACGAGTAATATGTTGATTCTCAGCCATGGTTGCAGATCTCTGGGCTCTCCTAATAAGGGACTCGGGGTCCTCAATCGGCTCTACCAGTTCAGGGTCAAGTGAGCGTCGCCCTTGCATACACCTCGTAGTAGACCGGTGTAGCTCATGTCCTAAATTTGGATTTTCTACCTAACTAACGCACTAAGCGGCCAAACCACACAAACCACAAAGCGAGTAAACTAAAAACAACAAAAACTAAACAAACACCACGCAGTTACACATAACAGAGATTATGCAAAAGAAATATAAAATCTATGTGTACGGTACCAATCATACACAGTCACCTCTAAGGGAATCCTAATAGGTGGGCTGTGCAGAAAAGTAAGCTTGTCTCTAAGATATGCACATACGTGGTTCTAAACCTAAATGTAAACAAACACTAGGCAATAAAGCGAATACTAATATTACGCCGTTCCCCAGCAACGATGCCAAAAATTTGATGTCTTCTTTTAAATCGTTGTAATTTTGAAAAGATTTTTATATGAAAAACATGTGAAAACCAGACATCAAATAATAAAAACCGGTTCTCACTAGTGGATGAGACCGGGTCGAACTCAGGGAACAGGAATATTTTGTATTCAAACACACAATTCTAAACTATTCTTTATTGTCGTATTATTAAAATATAAAATGTTCAAGAAATGTAAAAACAACTAACTATTACAATAAATGAATACCCTTCGCAGAGGGCGTAAAGTGCAATATTTACAAACCCAATTAAATTCCTAATTCTAAAAATAAAAGCAAAAATCTTCTACTCGTGTGCTTCCTCGTGTCACGTAATCTCTTCAGCTCCACTCCTGTGCTATCCTGCACAAGTCAAAAGAAACACAAGCAGTACGAAAAAAAAACTATACTAAACACAGTTTATGCTAATTATTAGATTTAACTAACACTAACTAATGGTTTAACTAATTACTAATTATTAATGAACTAATACTCGTTTAAACAAAGCATCAGCAATTAAAACTCAGCAATTCTCAATAAAATCACAAAACTCAAATCTGATTTAACTTTCAATGAAAACTTTGCAATGAAACTCATCAGGAATTAACAGTGAATTTTAGAAAAAATAAACAGTGAAACTTAGCATTTCACTGGATCTTATCAGTACAGGATTGTTCCCAGTACCAAATGATTCAATTCAATGTAACCACACAACAAAGGATTTAGTGAAAAGATTCAAAACATGTAGTAAAACTGATCATACCAGTATTCAATGGAGTTCAAAAACATTCTGAAGTTCAAAGCAGCAACACATCCTCCTTTGGAAACAACAATGATGTCAAAGATCTTCACGATAAATGTGAAGTTTTCGGCTTAAACAGGGAATTTCGGCAGGATGACAGCAGAAGAAGGATCCACCGGAAGAGGCACTGGTGATTCCAGCAGATCTGTAATTTCACTTGATCACAGCTGATGCCTCCATTTGTTTCACAGCAAATCGATTGATTAGGATGATTGATTTCTTTCAGTCTTGCAGATCTGGAATTTCACGGCAGGCTAAAGAGAAGTTCCGGCAGCTGAAGGTGATTTTCTGCTAACAATAAGAAATTCTGGCAGACACCGGAGTCCATCTGGCTTATCTACCAACAGAAGCACGAGAGTCCAACTGTATCCAGATGATTCCGGCAGACTGGATTTCAATCCAGCCTCTTCTGATCGATCGATAGATTCAGATCTTTACACAGGTGATTCCAGCAAACACCGGATTAGGATTCCGATGAGATGGATTTTAATCCAGCTTCTTCTGATCGGTCGATATCAAACAATCGATCGGTAGATTCAGACTTTACATCAACAAAACTTGATTTATCAGAGGAAAAAAATTAGTCGCCAGAAATTATATCAACAACAAGGATCCGATGAACTCCAGTTTTTTTCCGATCAGTCATCAGAGTTCCATTAATCATCAACAGATAAAAAATTATGTTTAAACAAATCAAAACATGAATCGATTGAATGTAATTACTCCAGACATCTGATGATCGATCACAAATTGCTATTGATTACCAGATTGATCAAATTTGGAAAATTAATGTTCTGATGATGTTGAGGAATTAATACTAATGCTTTAACGATTTTATTATCAATGCAGAAAAAAAAATTAATACCATGAAATGCATATCAACTACAAATTAAAATGAAATCTGGAAATTCCTTTTTGAATCTACATTTTCAGAATGAATCATGAATGCTACAATTTTATTTTATTTTGATTTTATTTCAGCTAAACTAATCTATTGAAAAATAGAATGAGGAAGAATAAAAGAAGAAGAGGAAGAAGATGAAGATCTTACCATAACCAGAGGGATTTGAAGAGAAGTGGAATCCTCTTATATGCCATTACCGTAGCTGGATGCCTCCACCAGATTGAGGAAGAAGAGAGATCAAGGGAGAAGGAGAAGAAGGAGGAAAGAAACAAGGTGAAGGGGAAGGGTTAGGAAAGAGAGCAAAGGCATAAGCGAGAAGACAAGCCTCTCTTCCCTCTATGTATCATATTTAAAGATTTGAACTTTTCTCCATAAGTCCCTCTTCTTTTTAAAATTGCATTTCAAAAACCTCTCTTCAAAAAGTTATTTACAAAACAACTCAAAATGACTATGTTTTAGAAAATACAAAACTAAGTCTATTTTAACTCTAATTTTTTTATGATTTTCAAAAACTAAACTACTACAATTATGCCAAACACTAAAATGTGCATTAAAATGTAAAATAGCACTATTTTTCATGCATTTTCTATTCTTATATTATTTTAGCACATTTACTCGAAACTTAACATAAAATTGGGTTTTTAAATCATTTTCTCATGAAATCATGCATATTTTTATATGAAATATCCCTAAAATATATGCATGATCAGGACCTTAATCCTAACTTTAAGATTTATATCATCTGATTCCAATCAAGGTATGCCGATATACTCAAGCCGAAGCTCGAAGTACGTGGCATATAAGATATCTCTCCGGCTCTAAGGTAATGGCTTCCCAACATCCTTGAGCACCTACCGATATACCTCAGACTATGGCCCTTAGGTACGTGGTAGGGGGGCGCGAACCCAAATAAGTGGTCCAGTTGTGAGGCTCTCTCCCGAACTATGGTTCAGTGAGAAAGCCCAGCAATGTGAAGACCGAGACAAATATAGGTAAGGAGGTTTTTGAAAACATGTTCAGCATGCAATAAAATCAGAAGGCTCTAATGCAAGTCCTAAAGAGATAGATTTAAATAAAGAGAAGCATACACTTGCATACATTTTTTTGCATTCAATCCCTAGAATTGAGGAGAGTTGTATTTAAGACCTAAGTCTAATGTGAACATGGATATAATCTCCTCAATATGGTCCTACCAAACCATACTTAGATCCTATATGCAATGATGTCAGCTTTAGGACAGAGTCTAGGCTCCTAAGGTTTGCATGGAAATGAAGCTGACATATGAAGAATAAAGACTTAGATTATATAAAAGCAAAGCAAAGGCATAGATTCAACCGGACGAAGACGTGTCCCATCTCGGTCGCCAAAACTGTGATCATCGCAAAAAATTTCCTCTCTTTGGATTTCTCTCTCTTCCTTCTCTTTTCCTTTTCCAACCTCTATTTTCCTCCTTTTTGAAGGGAGAAGAATAAAAGATAGAAAAGAAAGAGAGAAGAGAAAAGAAAGAAAGAGAAAGAGAAGAGGAACTATTTTGCGCGGTCTCACCTGACCTTGATTTGAAAAATATTTAGAAATTTAACTCGCCTCCGTTTTGAAAATTTGCGGGAAAAAATAGAGAGACGGGATTCGCTCGTCGATACGAGGTTCGACCGTTCCTGGCGCCTTTACCAGGGGTAATCGAACCAAGGATCGAATCTATGCCTTTTGCTTTGCCTAAATATAATCTAAGAATTTATTCTAACTCTAAATACACAAAGAATCATGCTTGTGCAATGCCAGAATGTATGCTCCTTTTGAAAGATGTTTTGAAAATTTCCAAGTATTCTGAGATGAACTTGATAAAGGAGTGAAGAAATGATTGAATCTAACTTTAGAACTTGAGATAGATCAGAGAAGTTCTAAGTCTTTTAGAGTTGAAAGAATAAATCTTGACTATGGAAAGAGAATAATTTAAAGCCGAGATAAAGGGGAAGGAAAGGAAATTTTCAAGGTTTTTTAGAAGATGAACTTTGAACTTGGATTTAGGAAAAGAGATAAGATTGAAAGTGGAATTGAATTTAAGATTTGAAATTTGGAATGGATTTGGGAAATCCCAATGGTATAGAAATGAATTTAAGAAATCTAGACATGATCTGTAAGTGGATTTAGCTTTGAAATCTAGAAATGAAATGGAATTGGCTTTGAAAGTTTGATTTGAAAATAGAACTTGATTAGAAACATGGATTTTAAGATGGAATTCGAATCAAAAGTCTGGATCTTTAAATCTAAAATCTGAATTGGATCCGAATTTGGAAATAGATTTTGGATCTGAGATCCAAGATGGAATTGAATTTTGGATCCTAAAATGGATTTGGATCGGAAATCTGAAATCCAAAGTAGAAGTGGATTCTGGATCCTAAAATGGATTTTGATCTGAAATCTAAGATATAAGGTGAAACTAGATCCTGGATCCTAAAGGAAATTTTGGATTTGAAGATGGGATCCAAAGTGAAATTGGATTCTAGATCTTAAGTGGATTTGGATCTGAAGTCTGAGATCCAAGGTGAAATTGGTTCTGGATCCTAAAATGGATTTGGATCTGAAGTCTAAGATCCAAAGTAGAATTGTATTTAGAGGACTGGATCCAAGTTGATCCGATTTTGGATTTGGAATTTCTAAAATTGATTTGAGAATTTGAATTTTGAATATGCAAATGAATTTCAAAGTCAAATTGGACTTTGAAGCTTGAATCTGGAATTTAGAAGATGAATCCATATTTCTAATTTTGAATTGAATTTGGAAAATGAAATTTAGGAATTGAATCTTGAATATACAAATGAATTTCAAAGTCAAGTTAGATTTTGAATTTGAAGTTTGAATTTGAAATTTAGAAAATGAAGAGAATCTCAAAGTTAATTTGAACTTTGGATTTGATTGGAGTTTTGAATATAAAATGAATTTCAAAGTCAATTTGGACTTTGAATTTGAAGTTAGAATTTGAATTTTGGATATAAGCTGACTCTAAAGTTTTCAAAGTTAAACAGGACCTTGAAATTGAATTCTTGAATCCTTTTGAGAAATAGAGTTGAATTTGAATTTATGAATATGGTTTGATATGAGAAATGAAGGAAAGAATCACTTGGATTTATGAAGAAAAAATATGATGCAATTTTATCCTAAATGATGAATGAATTTAAATTTTTGAAATTGGATTTTGAAAAGCTATTCCATTCTTTAAATGAATTAAAATAAGATTGAAGATATAATGCATCCTTGACTATGGTCATTGAATGTATTATATAATAATCTATATTTAAATTCAGGTGAAGAATGAAACACATTTTGTGCTTTTATAGAATTTAAAATGAAATTAACTCTCAATATACCCTGACTATGGCCATTGGTATATATTTTGAATTAATTTTAAGTTAAATTCTGATAAAAGAAGAAAATATTTAAGGAAAATATGATGAATTTTGAAAACGGATCCAGTGTAGACCCAATGTTATTTTGTAAAAGATAAAAATCCTAAGTTTTGTTTACATCCTGACTATGGCCATTGATGTAAATCATCAACTTAGGATTAATTACCTTTTATAAAATGGTGCATGTGCCATTTGTGTTTCGCCATTGTGAGATTTTGGAAAATAAGGGTAAAGAGCATGAAAAACAAGCAATGACATTTACAATGCTCATTCATTCTATCTAGTGCAAAAAATGTAAATTTTCTCATTACACTCTATCTATTACAATTTGGGAATTGGATTGAAATGATAAGATTCTTAAACTAAGAAAGAAAATAGTGTTTTCTATATATACCTGCAAAAACATGGTCAGTACGAAACAAGAATAGAATAAGCAGTATATAAGAAAGTGTCATATTGACAACCTAATAGGTATATAAGAGGATATACATCAGAATACACATGGAAAATATGTATGCTATCCTAAGTTTGGCAGGGAATGAGTGTGGATGGTGTGGGTTATGGCTATAGCAAGTGGGTGCATAAAAGATGGTGGAGCCGAAACTGGTTGTAGGCAATGGGTAGCATGTTGATGCTGTGTGTGCAGGTCTGAAAATGAATGACAGCCATGGGTGCCATGGCTGTGGTGGACAGGTGTAGCAAAACCCCTTTATAGGTGGTGTAATGGCTGTGAAAAAAATAAAAAAAAAAGTGACAGCTACTGCTGTAGCTTATGTCAGATGTGGAAGGGTGTTAGCAAGAAAACAGAATGCAAAGGCTGGGGTTAGTTGAAGCGGATGAGTATGTGTAGGTGCTAATGTAGTGGCAGCAGCGGATAAAGGGGCACAAGTAAGCGGATGGCAATGGTGGCAAATGCTGCAGGGCATGGTGCATAAACTAGTGAATGGATAAATGGCAGGAAGGAGTGTAATTGTAGTGAAGACTAGTGATCAACAAATGACTTGTGAGGGAATAATAATGAAGAAGGTGTAAGTGAGGTAGTAATACCCTGTGTTGTGCATGGGGTGCAAAGGTGACTGATGTTGCTGTAAGAGATGGTGAAAGGGGATGTTTTGATTAATACAGCAGCTAAGGCAGTGTAGTGGAAGATTGAACCTTAAGTGAGCTTGAGATGTGAATGGTGCTGCTACAATAGGCAGCACAGTGTAGGGTATGATGGGGCATGGCTATGGCAAAACTATGAAAGTATAGTGATAAGTACATTTATAATATATATATACATATATATACAAGTGTATGATAGGTGTGTTAGATAGTGGCAGTAGGTTAACTGGTGAATATACAAATACGCAGTTGATCCAGAATAATTTAAAGAAAGAAATTTAAAGTCTAGAAAGAAATCCTATACCGCATGTGATCATCAAGGTGAAATATTAACATGTGAATAATGAAAATAAAGAATGTACTTCCAGCATCCTGTCCACCCTTGGGCACCCTCTCATTACCGAACTTACCTTCCCGATGACGACGAAGCGATGATTAAACAGAAGATTGTCTTGTTTTGAGGATTTTGATAACCATGTTGTAGTACAGATTGGGAATAATACCCGTATGAAAGCTAATCCCATGCTGAAGACAAAATCGCCAAACCAAACTCATTCTGAGCATTTTCTATGCCACTTTTGCTGCAAACTTAAAACAGATCAAATCAAACTGATACAATGTTTCTAAATAGAATTCATTCCAGATCTATCTCTAACTTAGATAGGATCATTCCCCAAGCTTTAGAAAGATCTTTATCTTAAGCATTCATGGGCTGGACCTTTCTCTATAAGAGTTGATCCTTACCTGTGCCTCTGGTATGCTCATCAACAGGGTGAGATGTTGCAAAATATGTCAACTAATGGATTGTAAGCATATCAGAGTATATATATTATAAGCATACCATGCTGTGAGCATATCGACTGATATACTGAGCTGATACGATGTGAGAGTTAATGTGATGCACAATGAACATATCAAGTGATAGGATGAATGGTCATGATTGCAGGAACTGGACATAGTGGACAACATATAGTATGATGAGAAGCATGAAAGAACTGCAACAATTACGCAAACGTGCTGCTAATATACTACTGGAAAATTCAGAGATATTATTGATATGCAAATGTCACAGGAAATTTCAGTAACAGGGTTCATGATATTCACTATAGGGACACGTGCATGAGCTAAGGCCTGCACATTTTGGAGGTTATCCAACTTCAATATATCTGCCAATCTCAACAAGATATCCAGCTTGCTTGATTCATCCTCATCAACGAACAAGCATGCATCGATGTCACTTTTGGAGAAACCGAATGTATTAGCACAGGACCCCTACAGATATAGCTATGCTTTAGGCCATCCCTTGGTGACCAGTTTTTCCAGTATTGGGCCTGTAATGTATCTATTCACACGTCCATTTCCAACATGATAAACATTTAATATCAAAGCACAAATGGCAACGTAGACCATATTTTTCTCATAAAAAGCAATTTTTATCGCCTCTGCATACAATAGAAAAGAATCTACTCCATCATTATCTGTTTTTGCAAGCAACGAGATAGCATTTTCTGTTCAGTTTTCCACTTGTGGCTAAAACAAGATGTAGTACAAAAGAAGCTCTTCATTATGGCAATCAAAGGAGCATGTAATAAAAATAATAATAATAATAAAAAAAAGAACCATGTGTTTGTCACTGAAAGTATAACAAATAGCATGTTCACCTCTTAGAATTTGAATTATTATGCTGAGTGCCTAAAGCAACATGTCCTGCTGTTTCATGAAAACTCAAAAGTGGAATCATGTTGATCACTATGTATCACTAATTCTGAAACTAACATAATAGTCTCGATTACATAATCCCTGTTAGCTTCATTCTTAATCTTGGATTTTCTGCAACTGCTCAACAGAATGTCTGAAAGGGGCCATCGACATCTGGCCCTGACTCCTCCCAAAAGAGAATCATATGTTAAGAGATCATGAACGGAGGAGGGAACTGCACCGGTTGGTCACCAGAGAATCTCGGGGATCATGTAAGCGAGGCTAAGCATGGGGAAATCCCATGAAGGCAACGGTTGAACTACATACAAGATACATCATGCTATACCGGTGAATTGAATGAAATTAACAGGTGAGACGCCACAATTTCTGAATATCTCTGAGTCACAGATGATGGATGACCAACTGTGAATGAGATCAGAATGAAGGTGTGATGTTGAACAGAAAAAAGAGTGCACGATATTTTGATACGAACAGAAAATCTATACCAACATTACAATCGAGATCAATAGACGATCAAGACAAAAGAAAAGGATTTGCAAAATCAAAAGATAATCAAAACATTGCCCGATTATCAACATAGAACAGAGCCTTGGAGAAAATATGGCAAAACATAAAAAAAAAAAACGAGGAGAGGAGAAAGAAAGAAAAAAAATGTCGTAACATTACAGATCGGTGATGCCATAAGCATATCGATACTGTATAAATGCAGTAGTCTGGAGCATATACCCAACACGCATAAACATTCATCAATAAAGATACTGAAATATAAATAACCTAAAAGAAAAGTAAAGGGTTAGAAGGAATCATGAAAAGGAAATGTTGGGATAGAATTATCCCTTCGCTGTAGCCACAGATGGATCGATCCTGCTATATGCAGGTTGATCACATCTTCGAGGCCTTATATAAAAATAAAAAAAAAGAAATGAAGAAGAACGCGGACTACGAAGAAAGAAGTGTGATGAAATGAAATTTCTTACAGAGAATTGAGAAATATAAAGGAGATGATAGACACTTACCGTGAATCTTGGGATTGGCCGTTCCCTTCAGCGACGGGAAAGATCAGAAAAGAAGAACTAGAAGTTATGCCGTGGAAAAGCAGAAGAAGGAGTTGTTGGATCTCGTAGATGGGGCTCTCTTCAGAAGATTTGATCGATCGGGCGATGCTCCGTCCAGATTTGCCTATGCAGGGGGTGAAGCTTTCTTTAATCCAGCAAATGAGAGAAACTTGGGCTGTTGTTAGTGAGACTAGAGCTCCCTCGATCGATGACAGGCATCAGGAGAAGAAAATGAGAAGCAAAAGAGGATCGATGAAGAGGGATATGCAGGAGAGAGAGAAGGGTACGCGTGGAGGGGTGAAAAACGATTGAAAGAAACCGAAGGAAAGGCTATGCGGGGGTGAGGACGAATGAAATGGAGGATGATGGATGTTACTGCCGTGAAGGAAGATGGATCAGAAGGCGTGCCGTGGAGAGGTAGGAGACTAGATCCTTTGAAGAGGCTCAGAGGCCTCTTCTTAAAGGGGAAATCGAGAGTTTGAGCGAGAGATTAGTTGAAGATGGAAGGCTCAGAGAAGAAGAAGTTGTTGAAGATGGAGGGTAGGAATAAGAGGGAGGAGCGTGCGGGAGATGGCCGTTTCCCCTTTCTCAAATTTCCAAAAGAAGGATTCCCTCGTTTTAAGATTTTTATAAAATGGCTCAAAATGAGGTTTTGGCAAAATCTTTAAAAATCACTTATTTTTCTCGTAGTTTTTCCGATTTTTTTGGTTTTTTGCATGATTCTTTCAATTTTTTTGTATTTTTAGAATAAAATCCTAAGGTTTGTGAGAAAACAAAGATTAAAACTATTTTTTTTGTGTTTTTGCAAAAAATATTTACAAAAGGGAATTTTTCTGAGAATTTAAAAGCTATTTTGAGAAAATTTCTTCAAAAATGGGTTTTGGATCCGGATTTTGAAGAAATATGGATTTAAAATACTGGATTCGGATATAGAATTAATTTTGAATATACCAATATGGAATTCAATTCAGAAAATCTGAAGAATGACTGAAATTTAGCTTTGAAATTGCTTTGACATTCTCAGAAAACGGGGTTAGGGGCAAAAGGGTCATTTTTACAAAATTTTGAAAAAATTGGGGTGTTTACACATAGACTGTCCCGTTTCTGTTCGAGGTCGAACCACCAATCATTTCCTGCAAAAGGCAATTTCAAAAGCTATTTAGTCTCAGCAATGAGGCACCCAAAATCAATCCCTTTTCAAGCTTTAGGGACCCCATTTTCCTTCCTTTTGCAAAAACCCTGTCGGATTTATCGTGCAAGATCCGAAGGTTCCATCATGGTCTCTTCCTTCGAGGATTCCATTTCATTTTTCACCCGATCAGGATAAGGGTACAAACCTGAGCCTCATTCAAAGCGGTATTTCATTTTTCACCCGATCAGGATAAGGGTACAAACCTGAGCCTCATTCAAAGAGATATTTCATTTTTCACCCGATCAGGATAAGGGTACAAACCTGAGCCTCATTCAAAGAGGTATTTCATTTTTTGCCCGATCAGGATAAGGGTATAAACCTGAGCCTCATTCAAAGAGGTATTCCATTTTCCGCTCGATCAGGATAAGGGTACAAACCTGAGCCTCATTCAAAGAGGTATTCCATTTTTCGCCCGATCAGGATAAGGGTATAAACCTGAGCCTCATTCAAAGAGGTATTCCATTTTTCCGCCCGATCAGGATAAGGGTATAAACCTGAGCCTCACTCAAAGAGGTATTTCATTTTCTGCCCGATTAGGTTAAGGGTACAAACCTGAGTCTCATTTCGATGAGATATTCCATTCTCCAATCAGGTCAAGGGTTAAAACCTGAGCTTCGTTCCATGCGAGGTATTTTTGTCCCATCCAGGTTAAGGGCAAAAACCTGAACTTCGCTCTCATAGAGCAAATCTTTTCTCTTCAATCTTCGCTTCATATCTACCATCTTCCCCGAGCTAATTTCTTCATACTCAGTTAGATCGTTCTAACTGGGGCATTTTTATATATGTAGCCCAAATTTGGTGTGTTTTCTTTGCCACTAAGCTCGGCCACAAGCCGGCTTAGTAGCAAAGAGGGGCATCTGTAAACACCCCAAATGTTCGTTCACCTCTCCAACATTTCCACCAAGCATCAGCATCCAGCCTCTGAAATCGCCGGAGGGCAAAATGGTCATTTTTTGAGCCCAGACCTCGCAAAAGTCTAAATTGCATCTGCAACTCTCAAAATTTCTCTATTTTTGGCTCAGATGTTCAAAATTTTATTCCTGATAGAAGACAGGAATCTCCAGGTCTTGGTTTAAGATTCTATTGCATAAGACATGGCATTGCATATCATTGCATGAGCATTTCATATCACTGCACTGCACAACATGTCATTTCGAGGTCCAGAACTCTCGATTTCAAAATTTTCAATCCAAATTAGAATTTCAACTCTTTTCAAAATTGATTTCAAAACCCTGGGTCTTCAAATTTATCAATTCTTCCCATTTTACCCCCAAGACTCTGAATTTCAAAATATTTCCTCAAGAAAACGATCTGGATAGTTTTCAATATGGATTTTAGCCACTTCATCTCAGATTTTGCCCTTTTGTCAGCTATTTCAACTATCATTCTTTTACAAAATCGCCCTACAGGGGCCAACTCTTTTCAAAAATTTCTGTTTTACCAATTAGCCCAGATTTTATGAAAATTCCAAAAAGAGGTTGTTGTCTTGTCCTTATTTCAATAAAGAAGCAATGTGGGACCCACACTGAGGTGGTGTCACACAGGCTTTTCTTTTGAAAAACCTGAACTTTGAAAAACCCAAAAATATAAGAGCCTTGTCCCACTTGTCTTTTTTCTCTCCTCCCATTTATCTGCCAAGTGTCAGTGTGGGGCAACCTTAAGAAGCCGCCATATGCCATTAGACATTCTCTTAATTCCATGCCACATGTCAGTGTCCACCATCTTCGCCCTGTGCCATGTGTCATTCCAAAGTCACCATGAGATGCCAAGTGTCATATGTTGTCCTGTTCAGAAAAAGTAAAGTTTGTCTCCCCTGAGGTGGCGCCAATGGAAGTGTGTCTCCTGCAGAGGACACATGTCATTCTTTGCTCTTCTTAGAAAAAGCAAATGACACGTGTCATTCTCTGCTCTTCTTAGAAAAAGCAAATGACACATGTCATTTCATGCTCTCTTCAGAAAAAGCTGGAATTCAAATATTCAAATCCTTCCAGAGGTGGCGAAAATCCTGAACTTCACCTTTTCCACTCTATCTGAGATGGTGCCACATGGCTTGGACCTCCTTCTCTTCCCTCTGCCATGTGTCATTCTCTGCTTCTTTCAAAAAAAGCAGATGACACATGTCTTCTCCTACCTTTTCTCAGAAAAGTAGATGACACATGTCATTTCTAGCTTCCTTCAGAAAAAGTAGAGGACACGTGTCACTCCTGGCTTTCTTCAGAAAAAGCAACCATTCAAAAATCTTCAGACAAGGCCTAGGTGGCGCAAATCCTGAACTCTACTTTTTCCATCTGGTCTGAGATGGTGCCACATGTTCTTGATCCTCCCAACTGCCACATGGCATTGTAGGAGCCACCCTGAGGTGGCGCCACATGTCCACCCTTCATTCCTCCAGGGCCAACCCCCATTTGAAATTCAAATCTCCTTCTGAGGTGGCGCCATTTGAGAAAACTCCTCCAGATAGCTGACACTTGTCTGCCACATGTTCAGACCTCCCTGCATCAAAAAAAGTAGAAAAGCCCCCCTCTGAGAGGTGGCGCCACATGTCAGCCTCTCCTTTCTTGCAGAAAAAGTAGAATTTGAATTCCTCTGAGGTGGCACAATCTGCTTCTTCCACTCCTGTCCTTCTGACATGTGTAAAGAGCTTTCAGAGGTAGCGCCACATGGCATGCTCCTACTGTTTCCAACTTTACACCTCAAACCTCCTTTTGAGGTGGCGCCATTCCAGAGCCCCACTTGGCTTCACTTCTTTTATTTATTTTATTTTTTTATAAAACTAGCCCCCTGAGGTGGCGCCATTTGAGAAGCTTCAGAAAAGCCAAATTTTGAATTTCAAACTCCCAGATAGCACCCCTTGAGGTGGCGCAATTTGGGAGTCTCCTGCAGAGAAAATCAAGCAGACCCCAAATTTTGAAAATTTTCAAATTCTGCTGAGGTGTCTCACCCACAAAATTTCCCATTTTATTTTCTCAAAAAATTAAAATAGCACTATTGAGATGGCGCCACATGGAGGGCTCAGATTGAGCCTGTTTAAAATTCAAAATTTTCAAAAAATTCTACAAATACCATGGCTCACGCCCAGCCTAGAGGATCGAATTTTGAACTCCAATTTGAGACTCCAATTCTGATTTTGAAATCCAGCCTAGGTCCCCTCTAGAACTCACTTGTGTTCCTTGGAATTCACGCCCCCTTGGGCTCAGTGGAGAAGGTGCAGTGAAGTACCTACATTGCTCGTGCTGTGGCCAATTTGATTCAAGCGTAGGTCGATCTTGGTGAATCATCCGAAGCCCGGATCGAAGGACGAACGAAGCCCTTGGTAGCAGTCCCTTTCAAGAGTTTCAAAGCTGCATAACGAAGCAAGGTTCACCTCTTTTCCTCTTGATTTCATATCATGATTTGATTCAGGTGTCGTTTGAAGAAAGAGCTCATCCGAGGGATGGATTGAGCTATTCTCATAAAACGACATATATAAAAATACATAACTATTCTTCCTTGATGATTTTTAGCATTCATGCATTTAGCTAGATTTAATTTGTATTTTATTTCATTAATTTAGCATGTTTTATAGGTTAATTAGGTTTAATTAAGCATTTATTTCAATTCTGCTCAATTTCAGTATCTCTCTGTTTTTGTCAGTCAGTCCACACGTCATTTCATGCATTTACTTTTCATTAAAAATTCTAAAAAAATCATGAAATGCGCCCTTAGGTGACCCTAGAAATGTGCCAAAAATTCGGAGAGATTTGAATTCATTTATTGCAGTAAACGTTCAAAAAGGTGAGTCGGGTTTTATTACCCGGGATACATTTTAAAATGTCTTTTCCGAATTGTAAAATCAAGATCTCCCTCATGGGAGATTCAGTTTTCAATCCGAAAGATGTTCTGAGCTCAGAATAATGTCTAGCTTTTAACCTGATTTTTTCAGATGTTTCTGATATTTTGTATTGTCTGACAAAAATCCGAGAGTGAGGGACACATGTCAGAGCCTGATTTGGGCCTCTGAGACTTTGGGTCGATTTAAGGCTATGGGTTCTCTCTGGGTATTGCTCCAAATACAAATCTGTAAAAAGTGAATGTCATGTTCGGGATGTCCTCTATTTGAATATGAAAGCCTGTAATTTTTAGAACAGTTGTGATATCGGTTTTGAATTTGTCTTGTCAGTCACCTGTTTGGTCACATTTGTCTGTTCTGTCGATTTAGGAATGAAAAGTTATATTTTTATCCATGTTTATGTCAATGAAATACCAAAGTTATGAACATGAAAGTTGTCTCTGTAGGTGTCGTGAGTAGCTCTGTTAAATATCAGAAATTTTCATAGCTGTGTTCTAATTTTTTGGCATTTTATATTAGATTAGGTTGATTTTACCTCCATCAGAACCAAATCCCTGTTACCGAATTCACCATGGCTCAAATCCTGAGGCTGTAAAAACTAAAAATGTTCTATTTTGGGTCCTTTAGCAGTCTGAAAAATATCAGAAGTTTTTATGGTGTAAATTTTGTATTATCATATTAAGCATTGCATTTGGTTCGGGTCCGTAGGCGAAATCCACCCTTTTTAGGATTTTCTTCACATTTTAGCATTTAAATCATATCATTTCGTGAGTTTTAGCATTTTAGGTTGTTTATAAGAGTAGGAAGATGCTGCATACCGAATTTGGTGTAAATTGGAATCCATTTAAGGTTCAGTTTAGCCATATCATCAAAACAGAGCCCCGTGGGACCCAGATCCAAGCGAAAAACAAGCGAAATTCGTTAGTTTGGATAAATTGCAAAATGTCAAATTCTGATTTTACAGTCCTAAGGTGTTTAACAACATGTCATAATGTCTCATACTGCATTTCATCATCATTTGATTCAATTTGAATTTCAAAATCTCAATTTTACCAAGTTTTCCTTCAAAAAAATCCTGATTTTAAAGGTATAACTTTAATATTAGGGGTATTTTGATAATTTTGACCACCATTTCGAATTTCAAACTATTTTCTACTGAATTTGTTGAATTTTCATCATTTCAAATATCAAGGAAGCATGAGAATATGGTTTATATCCAATTAAGTCCAATAAATTCGTAATATTATTGGAAAATCTTGGAAAAACCCACATATTTGAGCTAACCTTATTTCAAGTTTGGCAGAGACATTCAAAAGGAGCTGAAGTCTGCAATTTCCATTTATTTCATTTATTTAGTGATGTAATAATGTAAATTTTGGAATAAGAGATTTAATTTTCTACTTAGACTAGGATGCATATCATATAGTTTGAATTTATGCAATATCCTGTTTATATGATTCATGTATTTTATTTCAAAAGCACTATGGATGTACATGAATGGCACGTGCACCAACTCTTAGGGAGTTGATGAACTCGGTGGAGTCCATATTTATGGCCCTAGTCGGAATATAGACGAGACCCAGATCCATCATCTTTCTACCAGTCACATTGAGCCTACACTCTTAGGCTATCTTAAAATGCACATCATATTTCTAATATTTTCAAAGTATTATGCATTAAATCAATTAAACTCTGAACATGTTCATGGCCACAGTCAGAATATGTGAAGGATTTATTTTGACTTAATACACATTTTTCTAACAAATTTCTTAGAAAATCTTTCAAAGTGCATTCATTCACTTATATCATTTGCATCATGAAATCATTGGTTTTCTCATGATTTTCTTAAGAAAATTTCATTCTCAAGAAATCGATTTCTCAAGAAACTCTGAGGATTTTCCAAAATCGGTTTTCCCAAGCCAAGTTTTCCACAGTTTTCCATGGAAAAGGTTATTTTCTCAAGATTTTCAAAAGAAGTCTCTCACCTTTCTCAAAGGTCAAAATCAATTTCCAAGTGTTTCAAGGCTAAGATTCTCAGGATTTCAGTTTCCCGAGTTTCAATTTTCCTTCCCCAAAGAATTTTCCAATGAATTTCAACCATTTTCCAAAGAAAACTTTCAAAACTTGAAGCTTTTCCTGACAAGCATTTTCCCTTCAAATGTTTACCCTTTTCTCAAGAATTCTTTCCATTTTCTCAGGATTTTCATCCATTCATGATTTTCCCGCACCTTTATGAACTTTCTCATGATTTCAAAAACCCCTTTCATCTGAGTTTCCTGAGAAATTGACCTTTTCTCTGAGAAATATCTTTCAACTCCAAAGGTTTTCTGAGCATACATCATGTTTTCCAACTTACATTTTCCAAAATCTCATAGCACATGCCTGAATTCTCTGTGCATTTAGGATAGAACATAATTTCGATAATTTAACTAAGTCAAGCATAGTTTTGGTCCTTGGTTCGATTACCCCTGTTAAAGGCGGCAGGAACGGTCGAACCTCGTACCGACTGGTCGAGCCCCATCCCATGGATTTTCACGCAATTTTCAAAAATGGAAGCGAGTATTTCAAAACAATTTCCAAAATCTGGTCAAGTTTGAATCGCGAAAGCGTTTCCCTCTTTCTCTTCCGCAAGGAAGGGAAGACGGGAAAAATTTTGCGACGATAACACATCCTTATCGCTCCTATACCCGAGTCATTTTGAAATCTCCATATCAGAATAGTCCACCTCTTCCGCGAGTGGTGGAATTCAGAGACGGGGTCGGAGAGTGGAGCGCGAGGGAGTGACGAGACGAAAAAACTTTGGAGGGGGGAGCCTGTCCTTTGGAGCCTTCGTAACTTGACGTAACTGGATCTGAGACTCTCGTTCTGTGCATGAGCACTCCACTTGCGGAGAATCTCATCAAAGGTCTTTTTCTTCTTCTTTTGTAAAGTAAGTAAGAATGTGGTGACTTCTTTCCTTTGTTTGGCTTGAGAAGCTCCTGTTCTTGATTCTTTGCCAAGAGGGGTGGCCTCTGTGCTGGTAGTGGCTGGTGGCGAGGAAGGAATTGAAACTTTCAAACAAATGATGGGCACTATACAAAAGGTGAAAACAATCGGTGGAAGAATTCGATCAATGGAAAACCAACTCGACAGCCATTGAAGCAGGAGATCAAAAGGAAGGATCCGTCGCCAACCCATGTTCAATCGTTAATGTAGTTTGTCTCCCAGGAAGGAAACAGAACTCAGATGTTGCTCGCTCGCGGATCAAGGGCTCGAACTAGTTATAAGATCTTATTGATTGGTCGGGGACCTACGTCACTCTTTTTTAGGGTAGGGAAAGTGAATGGAAGGGATTGAATGCCCTGCTCTTCGGTATAGTCTTTATTCAGGTGGGATTGAAGACCACAGGTAGGGGAATAGGGATTAGTTTCCTCTAATCCTTTTCTTCTTGCTCTTTCCACTGCAAGGGAGACAGGCTACCCCTGTCTATTCGCCTATATATAGACTTCTCGGATAGGAAGAACTTCCTGTTCTGATGGCATATCTCCTCCTCAATCCGTTTTCCGAGGGGTGGGAATGCTCGCTAGGGAATAGAATCATTTTCTCAGGTTGGTTGGGTCATTTTCCCTGACCTTCTGAATCGGCTTTCAGAGGTGGTGGGGAATCGGGTACTGGCAATCCTAGAGGAGATTCGAGAGAAGTAGGAGAGGAGAGGGTAGGGGTGGACATTCGACTATTCCCTTATCGGCTTGGGCTATCTCTTATCAGAAAGCAAAGGGATGTGTGCCCCATTGATAGGGGCAATTCGAGTCATCGATGAAATCCCCACCCTTCTGTCTCTTCCTCACCTTTAGGATGATGTCTTGGCACATATGGTGCGTCAATCTCTTGGTAAACAGGGGCAGACCAAGGTACAATATAGGTAGGACCCCCCAACCAAGTTTGCTCTGAATCAAGCTGACTCTATCACCCTCTACTAACAAAGGCACTATCTTTTTTTTCGTCTTTTTTATGATCATGCCCGAACTGCGTTCAAAGGACTGGATAATTTTTTGGAGCTTCCTGACCGACTTCCTATCAGCTGAGCAGAGAAGGAGCGCATCATCGGCAAAGAATAGGTGTGATATAGTAGTCCCTCTTAGAAAGAAAGGGATGCATATTAATTAATCCTTTCCAAATAGCAACATTCCATCTATGGGACAGCCGCTCCATAACTAGCAAAAAAAGGTAAGGTGAAACCAGGTCCCCCTGACGTCAACCTCTCGAACTAGTGAAGGTGTCCCCCGGCACGCCATTAATGAAAATGGAGAAAGATGCGGTCGAGACACACGTCATAATCCGGCTAATCCATTCCTGGTGGAATCCGAATAGCATCAAGGAATTCCTTAGAAAGGTCCAATAGCCACCCGGTCATATGCTTTTCGAAAGATCCGCTTTAAGGCACACAGCCGATTCATTGGTTTATTCAAGGGAGTGGACTATCTCATGGGCTAGTGCTAGTAGGATGCTCTCTTTAATGTTCCTGCTCTTCAAGAAAGAACTCTGATTAGCTGATAGTTTGCGGGTCGGGTCGCAAATCCATATTCATTCAATTCATGCATTTACAAATTTCAATTTCAATTCAGAGAAATCAGTTTTCTCAAATTTTTCTAAGTCTTATTCAAAAATCGATTTTCTCAAAATATGGATTTGCCAATGATATTTCAAGTATTTCCCAAGTTCCAAATTCGATTTTTCTAAGTTATATTTTCAATTTCAAAGTTCTAATTCAAAGAAATCAAGTTTTCCAAAGTTATTTCACATTTCTCAAAATCGATTTTCATAAAACCTCTGGATTCTTCAGAAATCGATTTTCATCTTCCTCAGAAATATTCTCTCACTAAGTTCATGATTTTCCAAGTGTTATATTTTCCAAGAATCTCCAAATATTTTCCAATCTTTAAAGCAAACATCATGTTTTCAAATATGCATTTTCAGAAATTCATAGCACATGCCTGATTTTTTGTGCATTTGGGAAATAGAATACGATTTAGACAAGTTGAGCAAAGCTAAGCACACAATTGATCCTTGGTTCAATTACCTCTGGTAAAGGCGCCAGGAACGGTTGAACCTCGTACGGACAGGCGAGTCCCATTCTTCGGAATTATCCCGCATTTTAAAACGGAGGCGAGTTATTTTCAAAAACTTTTTCAAAGGTCAGTTTGACTCATAAAAGTAAAAAAAATTTGCGATGATAACACATTGGTGGGGTGGTTTTTGAAAACATGAGCACATGCAGACGAACAAAGGGCTCTAAGTCCTAAAGAGATAGAAATTTTGAATTGTTTTTCAAGAAGCAAACATTGTTTTCATACAAATCCTAGATTGAGGAGTGTTGTATTTCAGACCTAAGTCTATGTGAGCATGCATAATTCTCCTCAATATGGTCCTACCAAACCATGCCTAGTCTACATGCAGTCCATGTCAGTTGGGTTCAAGTCTAGGCTCCTAGGTTCACATGATATCAAAAATTAAAAGCTGACAGTTCAAAGAGCACAATTTTGATAATTGAACTAAGTCAAAGCACACAGTTGATCAGACGAAGACAGGTCCCATCTGTGAGCACCCCAAATTTTTTAAAGGTTTGTAAAAATGACCTTTTTGCCCTTGACTCCATCTTATGAGAAAATCAAAACTAGAATTCAGTTATTCTTCAGATTTTTCTGGATTGAATTCCATTTAAACTTGATTTTGGAGCCGAACCCAGTGTTTTAAATCCAAATCTGAGACTCGTTGTCCAAATTCCAAATTAAAATTACAAAAATACCAAAAAATGGTTTTGAATGGCTCGGGTAGTTCATCCAGCATCCTGTTGGTTCCATAACTTTGTATTTCTCGATTTGAGGTTTTAAACCTCGAATATTTCCTCAAAATTCGGATCCAAACTCATTTTCTGAAGAAATTTCCCCAAAATAGCCTTGAATTCTCAGAAAAAACTCTCTTTTGTAAATACTTCTACAAAAACACAAAAAAAATTAGCTTTTAATCTTTGTTTTCTTGTAAAACTTTAGGATTTTATTCTAAAAATGCAAAAAAAAATGGAAAAACAAACACAAAAACCAAAAAAATTGGAAAAACTATGAGAAAAACAAACAGTTTCAAGCTTTTTAAAGCTATTTTTGCTAAAAACCTCACTTGAAAAACATTTCACAAAAAGCTTCTTTAAAAAGGATCCTCTTTTTTGGAAATATCATAAAAGTATAACGGACTCCCTCCCACGCATCCCTTCTCCCCCCACCATCGTCTATCTTCAACAGCCACCTTCGTTCTCCTTCATTGATTCTCAACCAATTCCCCTTCGGGAACCTTCCCTCTGCTCTTTAAGAAGAGGCATTCAAGCCTCTTCAAAGGGGAGAGTCTTTCTTCGGATCCATTATCGACACCTATTTTCCACCCATCTTCACGCAACCCTCATCCTCTCCTTCATTCCCCTTTTCTTCACCATTTTGAAGTAAATCCTGTAGCAAAACTTCAGCTCCCTCCTTCTGTCAAAATCCCTATAAGCCACGAAAATCGGTTCATCATCAGGGACCAAAAGGAACATCGCCCCTCTCTTTCCTTTTTCTTTCTAGAGGTAAGAAAGTTCTCACGGTGAAAGAAGCAAAAACTCTCCTTTTGTCTTCAGAATCCCCGCAGTAACAAGGTAAGAACCTCATCTCTCCTCTCTCCTTTGCTTTCAGATTTTTTTTTGTTATTATCTCTTTTTGTTTCTGCCTAAATTCTTCACGGTAGAATCAATTTGTCCATAGCAAATCTGTAAGACCCGCAATTTTTCAGAAAATATCTGAATAAAATTCATGAGGCATTTACCGGTAAAAATAGCATTTCTTCTCAGAATGCGAAACGAATCAATTCCTGCGAGCCAGTTATACTTAGGATATTCGTCGAATCGCGAATATATGCTCAAACACTCGGGAAGCCATAACTTCCTAACTAAACGAAATCAATAGATTCGTACGAGCCAACTTTCTTAGTTACGTCAATACGAAGAAAATGGCGTACTCAGAATTTTTCGGAAAAAATCGCCGGAAACCCGAAATTCTTGCGGGACCCACGGAAATATTGGTGGGACCCACAGAAATATTCCTCAGAAAATATCTGGTGGGACCCACAAAAATATCCCATGGAATATCCAAGTGGGCCCCACACCAAGGAACCTCTTGGAATTAAAAAGAAGCCAAGGGGGTAGTTTGGGCATGAGAAAACCCAAGAGGAGGTGGGCTTGGGCTATAAATAGCCCTCCCCACTCTCTCTCTTCTCATAAAAATCGACCCCCTCTCTCTCTTGCCTTCTCTCTCTCTCCTAAACCTCCCCTACCTAGCCTAGCCCACCTGAGCCCACCTGACCTGGTCTGAGCCTGCCTGACTTAGCCTGAACCTGCTTGACCTGGTCCTAACCCACCTGACCTGGGTCTGAACCCACTTGACCTGGTCCAAACCCAGTTGACTTGACTTGAACCTAGTTGGGTTTAAAGTCAAAGTCAAAGTCCTTTTTGGTCCAGATTTCGGTTTGGATTTCTGAACCCAGACTTAGCCTACTTGAGCTGAGTTCGAACCTGCTGAACCCAGTTGACTTGGATCGAACCCTGTTTGGTTCAAACCACTTAGGTTGAGTAGCTTGACCTGCTCTACCTCTTTCTCAACTAAGTCAGCTTCATCTGACTTAGTCTGACCTCTCGAAGGAAGGCTCGAAGCCAAAGAAGCAACCCGGAGCCGTTTCTTCCACGATTTGAAGTAAGTTCGCTTCGTTGATCCATCTCTCTCAAGTATTTGACTGTTTGTATATAGAATATACTTTCTGAAGTAGTATCTTGCTTTAGTTCTTGGTTGAGCCCTCTAGGACACTTCGGTGTTCACGCGCTCGCCTCGTAACTATCGTCGGATATATATGTTCGAATACGCAGTATATGCGTTCTTCAAAATAGTATCTCACCCTAGTTCTTGGTTGAGCCCTCTAGGACACTTCGGTGTTCACTAGCTCGCCTCGTAACTATCGTTGGATACAGATCTAGGTGTATATCTGCTGATACTGCCGACGCGTCTTATATCGCACAGGCCATGTAATTTACCTTTGCCGTCGCGTCTTATGATGCCAAGGCTCCCTGCTTTCTGTACTTCCGATTACTGCACTTCCGATTATGCATTTACTTACGCCGTCGCGTCGAACGATGCCAAGGCTCCTGCTTTCTGCAATGTCTTTACTTACGCCGTCGCGTCGAACGATGCCAAGGCTTCTGCTTTGTTATATATGTAGAATATTTCGTTCAGTTACACACCCTGAACAATAGTATATGCATTTCCTTTACGCCGCCGCTGTATAAAGCAGAGGCTTCTGCTTATATTACATATATGGCGCGTAAGTGAGCGTTCAAACGGAGATCAACTCCAAAATCGCCCATGCAATTCCCTTACCGCTCCTCGTACAAGATTCTGCTTGACGAATGAAGCCCCTATTGGAAAGGCTTCGCCTTTTGGCAAAATGCTCTTTACGTAAAGACTAAATCAATTACGTATGGCCTAGCTATGGCCCAAGGTTCCTGTAACCTTGATGGATGCAAAGTACGCACAACGGTGCGCATCCATTTCCCGAGTTAAGCGTAGCGATTTCCCACCAAAGAGGGGAGATGCCGCTGAAATGGATAAAAGAAACGCACGCTTTCTCCGTAAAAGAGAGGAAGTGCTGCTGAAATTCCTGAAGAAGCTAAGAATGGCTCAGAAAGAACGTAGCAGAAGTGCTACCCAGTTATGAAACGCCTTCTACAATGTAGAAAGGTTCGTCGCACCACTGCCGGTAGAGCAGAGAAGGTGTTGACAGAATGGTTGGCAGAAGAGCTGCCAAAACCAGTTAAGTGGCACAATGATGTCCTTTGTTGGAACGATGTCAGAATGACTCGTCTCCCTGACACCTGCAAGGGCATCATACTTGTAAGAGCCGTTGCGCCAAAGTAGTGGTAGCGCCTTGACGAGGTCCTGAGCTCGTTGCGTAAAAATACGCCGAGTAGCCGATCCGTAGAGATCGAGTCATGTGCATGCTCATTGAGAATTATCAGACAACCAGACTCGTAAGGGCCGCTGAGCCGGAGTGTGTTGTTTCCACCGAAAGAGGTGAAGTGCTCGTCAAGGCCGAAGTGCTGAGAGCAGAGTTAAGCATGCATATGAATAAAACCTTTGTTCCACGGTGAAAACCGTGTGGTTGATTGGGGTCGGGTACATACTTCTCAAAGGCTGCCCTATAGGCATGCAATGTTCGTCAAGTAATTGTAAGACCGGCAGGCCCCTTTCAGAATTTCTCACCGAGGAAGACGGTGATGGCGCAGCCTTGAGTGACATATATTTCACCCGAACCTGATAGAGTTCATTGATGGCCTTCGTCACTTAGAGGTATGGAGGTCGTGGTTATCCTTAAATATCTAAGGATTGAACCCAACTACTGCAGTAGCAGAATGCATTCGGATACCTAGTAAGGATCTCTTCCGGTATGCTGTACCGTCCTACTAGGGGGATGGGGTCAACAGGCCTCTGGGGTATCTAAAATACATAGAATAATCAACCCCCAGATCGTCGCGTTGTCGCCCAGATATGAGTCCCCTAAGCCCAGGGGGAGGTGCAATTATCGAAACAAAGCATTAGCTTAGGTACAGCGCTACTTTGAATGTATGAGTGGATGACGTTGTTGAGTCAGTCCTGCATAATCTTTGTGAAGGTGTCATGGTCGGTATACTACTGGACCGATTGGGAAAGAACCCCATTGATATCCGTACGACTAAGTGAAGCTCGGAGAGCTGTCCTTAGATTCGTAGGATACGGATGTGCCAAGCATAAAGGCTTGAGCTAGACATCCATTCGTGACTCTGAGGAAGTCAAGGCTAAGTCGTAGAGACTTGAGAGGTTATTCTAACTCACAGCCCTGAATAGGCTTATGCGAAGTCATGACGACTTGCGTGGATGTTCAACTCATAGCCCTAATGAGGCTTGTGCGATATACGCTAAGTCATGGAGGCTTGAGCGTCGTATTACGAACTGCGACCCTGAGTGGTCTATGCATTTACTTGAGTTAAATAGATAGGTGTTTGCCTACTTACCAGACCATCAGTGGTTCTGACCCCGTTTAATGGGGATTTCAGGTGTTGAACCTGCGTGGCGATATGCGGAGCAAGGCGGCATCAAGTTCCAGGGTTTCTCTAGACAGAGTTGTACTGCTTCCTTTTTATTAAACCTACACTGCTTTCCTAAGCAGTAGTGTTGTAATAAACATATGTTTTCGATAAAATGGAACACTTTGGTGGTCAAAGAGTTGCTTGGCCACATACCTGCAACGTGCTCGGAGTTTTCTAAAACTGACGACTCATTATCGTCTTATTCCGCTGCTAAAAGCTTTTCTAAGTTCCGCTGCAATGAAAAAAAAAAAAAAAGAAATTCATGAAAATTTTAACTTAGCTTTGTTTTGGAAATCCGGGGCGTTACAGAATTGGTATCAAAGCATGAGTCTGAGAAACCTGGTTCAAGATCCGTCATGGTACCGATATCGCACTGTAAGTATATGTTTTTATACTTTTGTTCTGATCTGGGTGCATCTTTGTATAGATGGCAACTCATGACTCGCGTGGATATTGCTATCGCTGCAAGGTCATGCACGATGAGTGGATATGCCCGTATGAAGTCCAAGACTGCCAATACTGTGGCGAAGATGGGCATTCCGCCAACGAATGCCAAAGGAAATATACTGCCGATATGGGTCGGCGGGCTTCAAAGGGTCTCAGGGATGAGACTTCGCGTGTCAGTGGACCGCATCACTCTAGTGTTGGGAGAAACCATACCCCAACATCTTTTGATGAATTACCAAGGCTGAGGGATTTTGATTTGAACTTCCCTGCAGAAGTCTATCACTCGCCAAGCTACCATCTGGCATCACATACGCCGAGCTTAAATGGCAGGAACAAAAGAGGGGATTCTTTCTGTTCGCCAATCATTATTCCAGACTCCCAGAGTCTTGATCTTGCTGACTGGGAAAGTGGACTGGAGTCTCTCATATATCCCCAGTATTCGCTTGCCAGTGCGGAAGTGCCGCCCAAGCCAAGGCTAGTAGTGCCTGCACCAAGGCCATGTGGCAATAGATGGACCTTTTGGAGTTCGTCTTCATCAAAGAAATCCAAGTCTTAAAGAGACTGGTGATGTTTTGGAGTCAATAGACTCATGTATATAGTTTCTCATTGCCTAAAGTCTGCCAGTGCGGCATGACGTTTTGTTTAAGGCAATGCTTGTGTAAATGTGATGTATATTAAGTAAATAAAGCTTTTACTTCCTCATATACATCGAGAAACTAAAAACAAGTGCTTGTGTGTGCATAGATAAATGGCTCCTACGACGAGGAGAACCATACCAAGCGAGGAGTCCCATACGCAAGGATTCCTGTTGGAGACACTCAACAACCTGGTTACCGCCATCCGTGAAACGAGGCCAGAACCAGTCGCACCACGAAACGAGCACCTGGGAGGAGTGACTTATGAGAAGTTCCTCAAGCTTGACCCGCCAGTTTTCATTGGCAGAGCCGATCCTGAGCTCGCAGAAAGTTGGGTCGAAGAAACCGAACGTGCCTTCCTGGTGCTGGGAGTACCAGAAGAAAAGAAGACCAACTTTGGCACGTACAGGCTGAAAGACAACGCACGGAAGTGGTGGGATACCACTAAGATTATCCAGTTCTCGGAAGTTGAAGTCATTCCTTGGACTGACTTCCGGAGAGCTTTCATGGATAATTACTTTTCATTACACTCCAGAAACAAGAAGAAGATGGAGTTTCTGGAATTGGAGCAGGGTGGCATGAATCTGATTGACTATACCACCAAATTTCAAAATCTTGAACGGTACTGCTCCCGGTTATTTGAGACCGACCAAGAAAGGGCCGACAAGTACATCAATGGACTGCGAGAAGGGCTAAGGTCACGGGTTATCACCAGCATGCCCCAAACGTTTCAAACGGCTGTGGCAGCAGCTTCAAAAATACAAGTGGATTGGGAGCGATCAAAAGTGATCATAGCAAAAAGGCCCATAGTTGATGGTGGGAACAAGAAGAGAATGTTTCCAAGTGGCCAGGGTTCACGACAACCCTTTCAGAAGAAAAGGTTCCAAGGTGGGAACAACACTCAACAAGTTGTAAGGCCAAGGCAGAACATGGCTCCAAACAACCTGCAGTCCAACCCAAACTGCCCAAAATGCCATGTTAATCACGCAAGAGGACCATGTCCACGTGACACAGGTGGATGCTTCTACTGTGGCAAAGTGGGCCACATTGCAAGACAATGCAGGAAGAAGCTTATTGATGAGCAGAGGAGGAATGCCGGATCTGCCGGACCCTCTCAACAAATACCACAACGAACACTAGTCCAACGACCCCCACCTAGAGTAGAACAAAGGCCTGCTGCAGGTCGTGTATACGCTGTAACGACTGAACAAGTCGAAACCGGTGACCTCATTGAAGGCACCGTACCTGTTAATGGACATGCAGCTTACGTCTTGTTTGATTGTGGTGCTACTCATACGTTTATCTCTGACGATTTCACCGAACAACTCCACGCTTCGGTGCAACCGATTGATAAAATGATCGAAGTATATAACCCGTTGGGTTCACGCACCAAATGTATCCGGTGTGTGAAAAATTTGGATATTGAGATAGCAGGGCAACACTTGCCTACTGATGCCATCCTGATCGATATGATACAGTACGATGTCATTCTGGGAATGAATTGGTTGGCTCAGAATAATGCCAAGATTCTGTGCCGCGAGGGCAGAGTGATTCTATCTCGACCCGGATTACCTAAGATGGAATACCGGTTATCCAAACCAGTTCCACAGAAAAGGCTCATATCAGCACTTAAGGTACAAAAATACCTTAGGAAGGGTTGTGTGGCCTTCCTGTTGAGTCTCTCAGTGGAAAAATCCAATGACCAAACCCTTGAGAGTTTGGAAGTGGTGCGGGAGTTTCCCGATGTGTTTCCTGAGGAATTGCCAGGACTTCCGCCACTTCGTGAGGTTGAATTTGGAATTCAATCCTTACCTGGAACAGCGCCGATATCCAAAGCCCCGTATCGAATGGCGCCAGCTGAACTCAGTGAGTTGAAGTGTCAGTTGGAAGAACTGATGGAACAAGGGTTCATCCGTCCTAGTGTGTCACCGTGGGGAGCCCCGGTATTGTTTGTAAAGAAGAAGGATGGATCCCTTCGGTTATGCATCGATTATCGGATGCTTAACCAGGCAACTGTTAAAAATAAGTACCCGTTGCCTCGGATTGAGGACTTATTCGATCAACTCAGAACAGCGAGGGTGTTCTCCAAGATCGACCTCAGGTCTGGGTACCATCAACTCAGAGTAAAGGAAGAGGATATACCCAAGACAACCTTCAGAACGAGATACGGCCATTATGAGTTCGTAGTAATGCCCTTCGGACTCACTAATGCGCCTGCTGCCTTTATGGATCTAATGAACCAGATATTCAGACCATATTTGGATAGCTTTGTCATCGTCTTTATTGATGACATTCTCGTATATTCTGAGAACAAGGAACAACACGTGGAGCACTTGAAAATCGTCTTGAAAACCCTTCAAGATAACCAACTCTATGCTAAGTTTTCAAAATGTGAATTCTGGCTAGACAAAGTGATGTTCCTTGGTCATGTGATCTCAAAAGATGGAATCGCAGTGGATCCTGCGAAGGTGGAAGCTGTGATGGACTGGAAGCAGCCAGAAAATATCACTGAGGTTCGTAGCTTCCTTGGACTTGCCGGATATTATCGGAAGTTCATACAAGACTTCTCCCGAATCGCCGTACCGATGACGAAATTACTTAAAAAGGGAGTCAAGTTTGAATGGACTGACCAGTGTAAGGAGTGCTTTGAGGTTCTCAAACAGAGGCTTACCACTGCCCCTGTCCTTACCTTACCTTCTGGTCAGGGAGGCTTCGTGGCATATACCGATGCCTCAGGAACAGGTCTGGGTTGTGTGTTGATGCAGCATGGCAAAGTAATCGCCTATGCATCACGACAGTTGAGGGTCCATGAGAAAAACTATCCAACCCACGACTTGGAGCTTGCCGCGGTAGTGTTCGCGCTTAAAATCTGGCGACACTACCTGTATGGAGAGAAATTTGAGGTCATGTCGGACCATAAAAGCCTAAAATACCTCTTTTCTCAAAAAGAACTCAATATGCGGCAACGGCGATGGCTGGAATTCCTCAAAGACTATGAATTCACGCTTTCCTATCACCCTGGAAAGGCGAATGTTGTAGCAGATGCCCTTAGTCGCAAGACTGTTGGCACTCTGGCCAGCCTAACCGGACAATGGAAGTTGATGGAGGATTTCGTCAAGTGGAAGCCATTTTTGGCTGATTCAGGTAGAATCCAAATGTCATGTTTGACGATCCACATTGAGTTCCTCGATCGCATCGTAGCCGAACAGTTCAAGGATCCCCAGTACTTGGAATTAAAAGCTCGTGCTGAAAAAGATGATACTTTCTTCCATTTGAAAGAAGATGGAGGAATATGGATGGAAGAAAGGATTTGGGTTCCAAATAACCCTGAGCTAAGACAGGAAGTACTCCAGGAGGCCCATAGTAGCAAATATACTATCCACCCTGGGGGTACGAAGATGTTCCGAGATTTGCAGAGAAAGTACTGGTGGAAGGGTATGAAGCGTGATGTGGCTACGTTTGTCTCGAAGTGTTTGATCTGCCAGCAAGTTAAGATCGAACATCAGCGCCCTGGTGGAAAGATGCAACGGATCGAGATTCCAGAATGGAAATGGGAAGGCATTACGATGGATTTCATCGTTGGATTGCCTCGATCCAAGAGACAACATGACTCAATATGGGTGATCGTGGACAGACTCACCAAGTCTGCTCATTTTCTGCCAATCAACACTCGATACTCAACTGAACGATTGGCGGAGATCTACATTCGGGAAATCGTTAGACTCCATGGAGTGCCGATTTCGATCATATCTGATCGTGACCCGAAGTTCACCTCTCACTTTTGGGAGCAGCTTCAGAGAGCCCTGGGGACGAAACTCAAGTTCAGTACAGCATTCCATCCCCAAACAGATGGGCAATCAGAACGAACCATACAGACTCTTGAAGATATGCTAAGAGCCTGTATGCTGGAATGGAAAGGTGATTGGGATTCCCACCTAGCGTTGGCTGAATTTGCTTATAATAATAGCCACCACGCTAGCATTGGGATGGCGCCGTATGAAGCCTTGTATGGACGACCCTGTAGATCACCAATCCATTGGGGTGAAGTGGGTGAGCGAACCTTGGACTCGCCCATTGTGTTGCAGCATTATACTGAGCAAGTCCACATGATCAGAAAGAAGCTACTGACTGCTCAGAGTCGACAGAAGAGCTACGCCGATCAGCGGCGTAGGGAACTCACTTTTGCGGTTGGAGATAAGGTTTTTATCAAGGTCTCTCCAATCAAGAGTGTGTTTCGTTTTGGAAAGAAGGGGAAGCTCAGCCCCAGATTCGTTGGTCCCTTCGAAGTTTTGAGCCGGATCGGAGAGACTGCCTACCAAGTAGCATTGCCACCACAATACGCGCAAATACATGATGTATTTCACGTATCAATGCTTAGAAAGTACGTTCATGATCCTTCTCATGTCATTCAACATGAGGACATTGACATCCGAGAAGATATGACGGTAGAAGAAAGGCCAGTGGAGATCATGGACCGACGGGAGCAAGTGCTAAGAACGAAGGTCATCCCACTTGTTAAAGTGAGATGGCAACATCACGGAGTCGATGATTGCACTTGGGAGCCCGAATCAGATATGCAGGATAAATATCCTGAACTCTTCACTTTGTAATCTTAACTGAATTTCGCGGACGAAATTCCTTTAAGGGGGTAATGATGTAAGACCCGCAATTTTTCAGAAAATATCTGAATAAAATTCATGAGGCATTTACCGGTAAAAATAGCATTTCTTCTCAGAATGCGAAACGAATCAATTCCTGCGAGCCAGTTATACTTAGGATATTCGTCGAATCGCGAATATATGCTCAAACACTCGGGAAGCCATAACTTCCTAACTAAACGAAATCAATAGATTCGTACGAGCCAACTTTCTTAGTTACGTCAATACGAAGAAAATGGCGTACTCAGAATTTTTCGGAAAAAATCGCCGAAAACCCGAAATTCTTGCGGGACCCACGGAAATATTGGTGGGACCCACAGAAATATTCCTCAGAAAATATCTGGTGGGACCCACAAAAATATCCCATGGAATATCCAAGTGGGCCCCACACCAAGGAACCTCTTGGAATTAAAAAGAAGCCAAGGGGGTAGTTTGGGCATGAGAAAACCCAAGAGGAGGTGGGCTTGGGCTATAAATAGCCCTCCCCACTCTCTCTCTTCTCATAAAAATCGACCCCCTCTCTCTCTTGCCTTCTCTCTCTCTCCTAAACCTCCCCTACCTAGCCTAGCCCACCTGAGCCCACCTGACCTGGTCTGAGCCTGCCTGACTTAGCCTGAACCTGCTTGACCTGGTCCTAACCCACCTGACCTGGGTCTGAACCCACTTGACCTGGTCCAAACCCAGTTGACTTGACTTGAACCTAGTTGGGTTTAAAGTCAAAGTCAAAGTCCTTTTTGGTCCAGATTTCGGTTTGGATTTCTGAACCCAGACTTAGCCTACTTGAGCTGAGTTCGAACCTGCTGAACCCAGTTGACTTGGATCGAACCCTGTTTGGTTCAAACCACTTAGGTTGAGTAGCTTGACCTGCTCTACCTCTTTCTCAACTAAGTCAGCTTCATCTGACTTAGTCTGACCTCTCGAAGGAAGGCTCGAAGCCAAAGAAGCAACCCGGAGCCGTTTCTTCCACGATTTGAAGTAAGTTCGCTTCGTTGATCCATCTCTCTCAAGTATTTGACTGTTTGTATATAGAATATACTTTCTGAAGTAGTATCTTGCTTTAGTTCTTGGTTGAGCCCTCTAGGACACTTCGGTGTTCACGCGCTCGCCTCGTAACTATCGTCGGATATATATGTTCGAATACGCAGTATATGCGTTCTTCAAAATAGTATCTCACCCTAGTTCTTGGTTGAGCCCTCTAGGACACTTCGGTGTTCACTCGCTCGCCTCGTAACTATCGTTGGATACAGATCTAGGTGTATATCTGCTGATACTGCCGACGCGTCTTATATCGCACAGGCCATGTAATTTACCTTTGCCGTCGCGTCGTATGATGCCAAGGCTCCCTGCTTTCTGTACTTCCGATTACTGCACTTCCGATTATGCATTTACTTACGCCGTCGCGTCGAACGATGCCAAGGCTCCTGCTTTCTGCAATGTCTTTACTTACGCCGTCGCGTCGAACGATGCCAAGGCTTCTGCTTTGTTATATATGTAGAATATTTCGTTCAGTTACACACCCTGAACAATAGTATATGCATTTCCTTTACGCCGCCGCTGTATAAAGCACAGGCTTCTGCTTATATTACATATATGGCGCGTAAGTGAGCGTTCAAACGGAGATCAACTCCAAAATCGCCCATGCAATTCCCTTACCGCTCCTCGTACAAGATTCTGCTTGACGAATGAAGCCCCTATTGGAAAGGCTTCGCCTTTTGGCAAAATGCTCTTTACGTAAAGACTAAATCAATTACGTATGGCCTAGCTATGGCCCAAGGTTCCTGTAACCTTGATGGATGCAAAGTACGCACAACGGTGCGCATCCATTTCCCGAGTTAAGCGTAGCGATTTCCCACCAAAGAGGGGAGATGCCGCTGAAATGGATAAAAGAAACGCACGCTTTCTCCGTAAAAGAGAGGAAGTGCTGCTGAAATTCCTGAAGAAGCTAAGAATGGCTCAGAAAGAACGTAGCAGAAGTGCTACCCAGTTATGAAACGCCTTCTACAATGTAGAAAGGTTCGTCGCACCACTGCCGGTAGAGCAGAGAAGGTGTTGACAGAATGGTTGGCAGAAGAGCTGCCAAAACCAGTTAAGTGGCACAATGATGTCCTTTGTTGGAACGATGTCAGAATGACTCGTCTCCCTGACACCTGCAAGGGCATCATACTTGTAAGAGCCGTTGCGCCAAAGTAGTGGTAGCGCCTTGACGAGGTCCTGAGCTCGTTGCGTAAAAATACGCCGAGTAGCCGATCCGTAGAGATCGAGTCATGTGCATGCTCATTGAGAATTATCAGACAACCAGACTCGTAAGGGCCGCTGAGCCGGAGTGTGTTGTTTCCACCGAAAGAGGTGAAGTGCTCGTCAAGGCCGAAGTGCTGAGAGCAGAGTTAAGCATGCATATGAATAAAACCTTTGTTCCACGGTGAAAACCGTGTGGTTGATTGGGGTCGGGTACATACTTCTCAAAGGCTGCCCTATAGGCATGCAATGTTCGTCAAGTAATTGTAAGACCGGCAGGCCCCTTTCAGAATTTCTCACCGAGGAAGACGGTGATGGCGCAGCCTTGAGTGACATATATTTCACCCGAACCTGATAGAGTTCATTGATGGCCTTCGTCACTTAGAGGTATGGAGGTCGTGGTTATCCTTAAATATCTAAGGATTGAACCCAACTACTGCAGTAGCAGAATGCATTCGGATACCTAGTAAGGATCTCTTCCGGTATGCTGTACCGTCCTACTAGGGGGATGGGGTCAACAGGCCTCTAGGGTATCTAAAATACATAGAATAATCAACCCCCAGATCGTCGCGTTGTCGCCCAGATATGAGTCCCCTAAGCCCAGGGGGAGGTGCAATTATCGAAACAAAGCATTAGCTTAGGTACAACGCTACTTTGAATGTATGAGTGGATGACGTTGTTGAGTCAGTCCTGCATAACCTTTGTGAAGGTGTCATGGTCGGTATACTACTGGACCGATTGGGAAAGAACCCCATTGATATCCGTACGACTAAGTGAAGCTCGGAGAGCTGTCCTTAGATTCGTAGGATACGGATGTGCCAAGCATAAAGGCTTGAGCTAGACATTCATTCGTGACTCTGAGGAAGTCAAGGCTAAGTCGTAGAGACTTGAGAGGTTATTCTAACTCACAGCCCTGAATAGGCTTATGCGAAGTCATGACGACTTGCGTGGATGTTCAACTCATAGCCCTAATGAGGCTTGTGCGATATACGCTAAGTCATGGAGGCTTGAGCGTCGTATTACGAACTGCGACCCTGAGTGGTCTATGCATTTACTTGAGTTAAATAGATAGGTGTTTGCCTACTTACCAGACCATCAGTGGTTCTGACCCCGTTTAATGGGGATTTCAGGTGTTGAACCTGCGTGGCGATATGCGGAGCAAGGCGGCATCAAGTTCCAGGGTTTCTCTAGACAGAGTTGTACTGCTTCCTTTTTATTAAACCTACACTGCTTTCCTAAGCAGTAGTGTTGTAATAAACATATGTTTTCGATAAAATGGAACACTTTGGTGGTCAAAGAGTTGCTTGGCCACATACCTGCAACGTGCTCGGAGTTTTCTAAAACTGACGACTCATTATCGTCTTATTCCGCTGCTAAAAGCTTTTCTAAGTTCCGCTGCAATGAAAAAAAAAAAAAAAAGAAATTCATGAAAATTTTAACTTAGCTTTGTTTTGGAAATCCGGGGCGTTACAAAATCGATCTTCCTCTGTGCAACAATAAAGGAATGATCTCATTCCAATATACTTAATTCTCCCCCTTATTTCCTTCTGTGTTTTATTACCCTGTCTTCATTCTAGGCTACAGTTTTATTTCATGACCATTTCCTTCATTAATCTTAATTTCTGGTTTATGCCTATTTCTCTACTGATTATCGGCCTACATTTCTCTTTGTCCCTTAGATTTCCATTTTTTTTCCCTCGTTTATCTCTTATTTCTTTCTTTCTCATTAGTAATTCTGGATTGATATCTTATCATTGCATTTCGTATGCCATATCGGTTTTGCATTTATGTCGATAATTTCTCTGCAGTAGCATCAATATTTCAGTGGTAAGTTACTCTGAACTACGTGAAACCATCGGTTCAGCTAATAGTAAGAAATGAGCATTCATCTCTTAGTGTAATGTCCACTTCTTATCTCTGTATTTCACAACCCCTATGTTATTTCTTTCTACTGGAGGTAACAATATGTTCATATATTAGAGGATTGTTTAACCCTCTTCCATTTTACATCTTAGTGGTACAATTCCATTTACTGACTATTGAGCATTTCACGTTGGCATTTACTGAATCAATAAGTGCCTATTTTAAAGCTGAGGTAACATTGTTACCCTTCACAGTTGCTTTTAACTAAGGTGGAGATGCAGGTACAGGAGGATCATGAGAATTCAGAAAATCATCAATGTTCAAATTCAGCATTGTCTGTTGCTCAACATCTATATTTTGGGCCTTTGCTCATCTTATTATCTTGAATCCATTTAGCATCATAGTTCACTTCCTAATACACAATTCTCATTTTGACCATGTATTTCTACTTTCATACCTCACTTATGGTTATATTTCTGCACTACATTTCTGATTCCCACACCTTGTGCTGGCGTGATTTTTTTTTTGTGGTTCTATGATTTTCGTTTTATGCATTCTTTCATTTACTTATCCCTGCATTAATGTATCCATTATGATTCCATGATATCATTTGTCGGTGGATCTGTTAATGCTAAAAAAAGACTCACCAGGAGGGTATACTGTAATAAGCCAATCTATCGATTCAAATTGTTCCCTTGACTGGAGTGCTCATCTCCGGTTTTCATTAATACCATGCAAGAGATGGAGCACTCTAAAACTCAAAAATTGGTTGAAAAGATTGAGAGTCATTCCAAAATACTTCTCTTGAACTATTGGTTTCTCCTGTTGTGGAGCAACACCGATTCTCGGCACATAGATCCCCAGGGAAACATGGCTGGTTTCAAGAAGGTGAATTCTGGTGGTAAGCTGAAGGTGCCTATGCCAGTCTTGTGCGTAAGTTGAGCAGGATTGGTGATTTAGATGTGCAAATGCCACGCCAGTTTACGAACAACATGGTTCAGCTGAAGTCTCAGTAGTAGAATATGTATTTTGGGCCTGCTGAGAATGTGTCTCGTTGAAGTTTAGCCACATATATATATATATATCTCATTTGTTGCATCCATACCATACCCCACTGCATGATGTCTTCTTTTAAATCGTTGTAATTTTGAAAAGATTTTTATATGTAAAACATGTGAAAACCAGACATCAAATAATAAAAACCGGTTCTCACTAGTGGATGAGACCGGGTCGAACTCAGGGAACGGGAATATGTTGTATTCAAACACACAAGTCTAAACTAATCTTTATTGCCGAATTATTGAAACGTAAAATGTTCAAAAAATTAAAAACAACTAACTATTACAACAAATGAATACCCTTCGCAGAGGGCGTAAAGTGCAATATTTACAAACCCAATTAAATGCCTAATTCTAATCTAAAAAGTAAAAAGAAGCTTTATTCCTCGTACTTCGTGTCACGTAATCGCTTCCGCTCCAGTCTTGTGCTATCCTGTACAATTCAGATGAACACGAGTAGTACAACAGAGAGAAGTAAAAACTATATTAAGCAAATTATACTAATTAATTGCTTAAAAACATGAAAGAATTCTAATGACAATTAAAACTATATTTAATAATTGACACTTAACCAAATTTCAACTCACTAATACTTAACTACATGAAATCTAACTATTTCAATTAACTAATAGTGAAGACAATTAACTACTAACATTTCCTCAACAAAACATGAAAAATACACGATTAAGGAATTGAATCAAGGTCTTGATATGAAACAAGAAGACTAGTAAACTGAAAATATCATAAAAAGGAATTGTAAAAACAGATATTTGGTAAAAAAACATATTTAAAAACAGGAATTACATGTAATGAAAGACAGAAAACCTAAAAAAATTGAATTCAGGAAATGAAAAACAAGGAATTACTAAAAAAAATTCAAGAAAAACTAAATGTAAATGAAGACATGAGAATTTTCAGAAAACACAATAATCGATGAAATCAGAAAAACAATCAGAAATCGGCTAAAAATAACTAACATTACAATTGAAAAACAATGAAACTGAAATCTAATTCAGAAAGCAATCAGAAACACAAAACAAACTAACTATCATTACAATTGAAAAACAATGAAACTAAAACAGGAAATCCTATAATCAATGAAAAAATTATGATGAACCAGAATTGGAAATCAAACAAAACGAATCTAAAATTGAACAAGATTAAAAACAGGGATGAAGAGCTGATGCTAAGATCAAAGTTCTATTTACCAGTTTTTTTTATTTTTCTTTCTTATGTTTTTTTATTTTTCTGAAACAAAACATAAACACACAGATGATCGATTGAAAAAGAAAACAGAAAAAAAAAAACAAAGAAGAAGAAGAAGATGAAGAATTAGAATAAAATGAAGAGGAGGAAGAAATAGAAGAAGAAGAAGAGGATCGGATGAAGAAAAATCGGAGGAAGAAGAAGAAGAATCGGAGAAAGAAGAAGAGAATCTAAAGATGAAAGAACACGAAGAAGCTGCAGAATAAGAAGAAGATGCAGAGGATGAATAAGAAGAACTAAAAAAATCGGAAGAAGAATAATGGCGACAGAAATCGGAAGAAGATGAAATCAAAAAGAAAAAATATCGGCTGAAGAAAAAGAAGAAGAAGAAGAAGAAGAAGAAGAAGAAGGATAATACTCAGCACTCATCGTGAACCTGAGGGGTAGGGAAGAAGCTGGCCTCCACCGTCAACGTCGTCGCCGTTGAAGAAGCACCTCCACCGGAAACAGGGAAGAAGAAGAGAGATCAAGGGAGAAGTGGAAGAAGAAGGTAAGAAAACAAGGTGGAGGGAAAAGAGGGGTTAGAGGAGAGGGCTCTGGCGCAAAAGATAAAGACGGGGGAAAATTTCCCCTCCGTTGGGTTTTTAACAGCAAGCAAACCGGTTTGAACCGGTTTGTTGCTGTTTGTTTTTCAATTTAAAAAACTCCAAACCGGTTCAACCGGTTTGCAACAGATTTTTTTTTAGTTTTCAAAATCACAAACCGGTTTGTAACAATTTCTTCAAAACACTCAAACCGTGTAAACCAGTTTGTTTTATTATTCTCAAAAAATCTAAAAACTATTTTAAAGAATTTTATTTGCTAAAAACCTCAACACTCAACTAAACTAAAGACTACTTCTTAAAAATATTTACACTAAACCTCATTTCAACTTATTTTATAATTTTTTTTTTTAAAACTAACTAACTATATTCGCAACTCTAATTTTTATTTTATTTTTTTAGGAACTCACAATGACAAACATTAAAATATTCATTAAATTGCAAAATAACACTAATTTTCATGCATTTACTCTTTTTAATTCATTTTAGCTCATTCACACAAAACCAACATAAAATTGGGTTTTAAATCAATTTTATATGTAATCATGCATATTTTTGATATGAAATAACCCTAAAATATATGCATGATCAAATACCCCCATGCTTATGTTTTGCTAGTCCTCGAGCAAACTAGAAAAAAATGCAAGAAATCAAACTACCTAACTCACTTTCGTAGGAATCACGGTTGCATTTAGCACATGCAACAAGCCCTTTCAACCCCTGAGTTACCCCAGTGGACGAGTAAGGTCTCGTGAGGGTTTGCAGTGATGCTACCCACAAACATCTCTGTCATGTATGCATAATATTACACATCCTCACAATCAGTAGGTAATTAAAGACTTTATTTTCACAAATATTTCTTGTTATTTCAAAATCATAATATAATTAGAATCTTTTATGTACCACCACAGAAAAAGAATTTCTTTCACTTTTCTAAAAATCACAATTATTTATGTTTTATTCTTAGAAAATCCAATAAAAAAAAACATATTATTATTTACTTATCCTCACTCATATGTTTTTTGCACAGGTTTTCTCAATCATACTTCTAAGCATTGAACTTTTCTCTCTTTTTCAGCTCTTTTCTCGATTTTTTTCATTTTTTCACGGTTTTCTTTTTGCGCACTTATTTTTCTCTTATAGCTTGCGTGTGGTCTGCTTCTATGCCTTGTGCAATGTTAATATCTTCTATACTTTTTCAATACATACCAAAAGATATCAACTAAGACATAAAAGTGACTTCCTTCATTCACCTTTATAACATGAGAGTCAAATATTTCAACTTGTATCTGTTCTCAGTTACTTAGGATCACAAAGTTTTCCACTCTCTTTTTCGAAATGGAATTAAAAGTTTCAACTTACATCTAAGTTCCATCTACTAAGGATTGTGGAATTATCCAAACAATCTAACGCATGCTTTTTTCACTTTTTGAGCTCATTTTTATGCTTTTGTTCATTTGCTTAGTTTTTCAAAAATAAAACTGTGCATATTCATATTTATGATTCAAAATAAACTCTAACATGTATCTATCATCATTTCCTTGAAATCCGCATAAACAACTATAATTTTTAGATCTATGTCAGAAAAAATTTTCATGGGGCTTAAAAATCCTCTAAAAACATCAGATTTGAAATAACATTCTTATAAGTTCAAACTCTTTCTTTAAAAATCTACTTTTCATGAGAGAAATGTAAACATGTGCAAGAACGTAAACAGAAATATCAAGGTGGGCAAACTACACCCTCCCCCATGCTTGAATGACACTGTCCCAGTGGCACTCCCCCATGCCTATATGAAACTACGTGAATGCACATGAGAGGAAATAAATGAGGGAAAAGCG
This sequence comes from Nuphar pumila, assembly GCF_984573655.1. NCBI lineage: Eukaryota > Viridiplantae > Streptophyta > Magnoliopsida > Nymphaeales > Nymphaeaceae > Nuphar > Nuphar pumila. The sequence continues at coordinate 56,445,481 of NC_143254.1, forward strand.
TAGAATAACCTGACATGAATTAAAAATACACGTTCTATGAATGTAATGAATGCAATGTATACATGACAAAACATAAAACTCATGAATGAAACAAAAACAACATGAAAAACTCATGAAAAAGTAAAAACAAAATAAAATCTATAAATTCTAAGCAAATCTAATAATATACAAGATATGGGTTGCCTCCCATAAAGCGCTAAGTTTCACGTCCCCAGCCAGACGGATCCCTAGAAAAATCCTTCATCGTCCATGAGATCAATGGACATGAAGTCAGACTCAACCGGGCTCTATATAGAAAAGAGTGTCATTTGTGACATTACGCACTGTGTTTTCATCCCGTCTACCTCTAATTGTAGGATCATAACTCTCTCGACGTGAAGAACAGAGATTAGTCTCATCTGACAGACTGGTCAAGAATCGAGAGTCTAGGACCGACCGAGTATCAATGAATGCTACTTCAGACAAGTGGTGAATATGATCAGGCTTGACTTGGTCAAGCACCTTCTGCATCTGCACCTCTTGCTTACTCAAAACGATTGGTGATCCTAAAGGGTGAGAAAATGGGGCTTTATATGATGAAAATGTATGTTGTGAGTAAGGCCCCTTCTGTTGAGGTATCATGGAGATCGACTCGTCAGTAGAAATGATATGAGGTTCATGAGTCGATTCCTGAGTAGAGTGACACGCCTTCTCATACTGAAGGGATGTAACAGATTTGACTGGCTCATGATGTGAAGTAGGTTGCAAGTCAAATGACATGGACTCCTCTCCCTTGGATGTGACAACAGACTGACTAGATGGGTTCCCCTCTCTTTGCCTACTGAAGGTCTCAACCAATTGTCCCATTTGAGTCTCTAGCTTGGCTATTGACTGCGTATGGGAACTCAAAAGTTGTAATATCCTATCTTGGAAGGATTGACTAAATGAATGCTCATGAGGATGGGGTTGAGTATAAGCATGTTGGGCTGGGGGATGAACCTGTGGAAATATAGAATGCGAGTAACCTTGTGAAGGGTTATTGGGTCTATACTGTGTCTGGGAGGGCTGATGGGATAGGAGAATGGATTGGTTTCGCCAACCTGGGTTATATGAGGATGTAAATGAATCGGGCATGGGTTTAGCGAAACCTTGGGCAGCATTCACCTGCTCCTGAACGAATTCAGGATATAATGGTGCTGCCGGACAATTTGAAACACAGTGTGCAGGGCTAGCACATAGCTCGCACACTCTTTCTACTTGATTTCTCGAAGAATTGGCTAGGAATTGATCTAACTTCCTAGTCAACTGGTCAACCTTGGTACGCAATTCTAACTCAGACCCTACTTCGGAAATCCCAACTTTCCTAGGACCACTAGACAGAGATGTAGTCCTATCGAGCAGTGAAGACAAAGCATGATGCATCGTGTTTTCACTCAAGGTCTCGAATAGAGACCATGCCTCGTCCTCACTCTTGAGCATAAAAGTGCCCCCACAAGACGAATCAACCATTTGACGATGCTTCTTAGTAAGCCCGTCATAAAAATACTGCACCAACTGCCAACGAGGCACTTGGTGATGGGGACACTTACGGAGAAGATCTTTCAATCTCTCCCAAGACTCGTGAAATTGTTCTCCCTCAATTTGAGAAAAACTGGTTATAGCTTTACGAAACTGGTTCGTCTTACCAATTGGGAAATATTTTTTTAAAAATTCCCTTTGCATTCCTTCCCAAGTAGTAATACGAACCGTCTCAAGAGATTTTAACCAGTGCTTGGCTTTATCTTTGAGAGAGAACGAAAACAAGGTTAACCGCATAGCATATTCTCCAAAATTATTGATTCGCACAGTCGAGCAAATCTCAAGGAATTCGTCGAGATGACGATATGGGTCCTCATTACTAAGGCCATAAAACGAGGGTAACATTTGAATCACATTGGCCTTAATCTCAAAATGGCTCTCTCCTACATTAGGTCTCGTGATGCAGGAGGCGGGAGTATACGTATTTGGCATGAAGTACTCCCTCAAAGGACGGATCAATTGATGATCGTCAGCCATTGCGTACACCTTGGAGTAGACCGGTGTAGCACACATCCTAACTTTGGGTTTTCTACCTAACTAACGCACTAAGCGGCCAAACCACGCAAACCACAAAGCGAGTGAACTAAAAACAACAAAAACTAAACAAACATCACGCAGTTACACATAACAGAGATTATGCAAAGAAATATAAAATCTATGTGTACAGTACCAATTGTACACAGTCACCTCTAAGGGGGTCCTAGTAGGTGGGTTGTGCAGAAAAGTAAGCTCTTCTCTAAGATATGCACATACGTGGTTCTAAACCTAAATGCAACACAAATACTAGGCAATAAAGTGAATACTAATATTACGCCGTTCCCCGGCAACGGCGCCAAAAAATTTGATGTCTTCTTTTAAATCGTCGTAATTTTGAAAAGATTTTTATATGTAAAACATGTGAAAACCAGACATCAAATAATAAACACCGGTTCTCACTAGTGGATGAGACCGGGTCGAACTCAGGGAACGGGAATATGTTGTATTCAAACACACAAGTCTAAACTAATCTTTATTGCCGAATTATTGAAACGTAAAATGTTCAGAAAATTAAAAACAACTAACTATTACAACAAATGAATACCCTTCGCAGAGGGCGTAAAGTGTAATATTTACAAACCCAATTAAATGCCTAATTCTAATCTAAAAAGTAAAAAGAAGCTTTATTCCTCGTACTTCGTGTCACGTAATCGCTTCCGCTCCAGTCTTGTGCTATCCTGTACAATTCAGATGAACACGAGCAGTACAACAGAGAGAAGTAAAAACTATATTAAGCAAATTATACTAATTAATTGCTTAAAAACATGAAAGAATTCTAATGACAATTAAAACTATATTTAATAATTGACACTTAACCAAATTTCAACTCACTAATACTTAACTACATGAAATCTAACTATTTCAATTAACTAATAGTGAAGACAATTAACTACTAACATTTCCTCAACAAAACATGAAAAATACACGATTAAGGAATTGAATCAAGGTCTTGATATGAAACAAGAAGACTAGTAAACTGAAAATATCATAAAAAGGAATTGTAAAAACAGATATTTGGTAAAAAAACATATTTAAAAACAGGAATTACATGTAATGAAAGACAGAAAACCTAAAAAAATTGAATTCAAGAAATGAAAAACAAGGAATTACTCAAAAAAATTCAAGAAAAGCTAAATGTAAATGAAGACATGAGAATTTTCAGAAAACACAATAATCGATGAAATCAGAAAAACAATCAGAAATCGGCTAAAAATAACTAACATTACAATTGAAAAACAATGAAACTGAAATCTAATTTAGAAAGCAATCAGAAACACAAAACAAACTAACTATCATTACAATTGAAAAACAATGAAATTAAAATAGGAAATCCTATAATGAATGAAAAAATTATGATGAACCAGAATTGGAAATCAAACAAAACGAATCTAAAATTGAACTAGATTAAAAACAGGGATGAAGAGCTGATGCTAAGATCAAAGTTCTATTTACCAGTTTTTTTTATTTTTCTTTCTTATTTTTTTTTTATTTTTCTGAAACAAAACATAAACACACAGATGATCGATTGAAAAAGAAAACAGAAAAAAAAAAACAAAGAAGAAGAAGAAGATGAAGAATTAGAATAAAATGAAGAGGAGGAAGAAATAGAAGAAGAAGAAGAGGATCGGATGAAGAAAAATCGGAGGAAGAAGAAGAAGAAGAAGAATCGGAGAAAGAAGAAGAGAATCTGAAGATGAAAGAACACGAAGAAGCTGCAGAATAAGAAGAAGATGCAGAGGATGAATAAGAAGAAGTAAAAAAATCGGAAGAAGAATAATGGCGACAGAAATCGGAAGAAGATGAAATCAAAAAGAAAAAATATCGGCTGAAGAAAAAGAAGAAGAAGAAGAAGAAGAAGAAGAAGAAGGATAATACTCAGCACTCACCGTGAACCTGAGGGGTAGGGAAGAAGCTGGCCTCCACCGTCAACGTCGTCGCCGTTGAAGAAGCACCTCCACCGGAAACAGGGAAGAAGAAGAGAGATCAAGGGAGAAGTGGAAGAAGAAGGTAAGAAAACAAGGTGGAGGGAAAAGAGGGGTTAGAGGAGAGGGCTCTGGCGCAAAAGATGAAGACGGGGGAAAATTTTCCCTCCGTTGGGTTTTTAACAGCAAGCAAACCGGTTTGAACCGGTTTGTTGCTGTTTGTTTTTCAATTTAAAAAACTCCAAACCGGTTCAACCGGTTTGCAACAGATTTTTTTTTTGTTTTCAAAATCACAAACCGGTTTGTAACAATTTCTTCAAAACACTCAAACCGTGTAAACCAGTTTGTTTTATTATTCTCAAAAAATCTAAAAACTGTTTTAAAGAATTTTATTTGCTAAAAACCTCAAAACTCAACTAAACTAAAGACTACTTCTTAAAAATATTTACACTAAACCTCATTTCAACTTATTTTATAAATTTTTTTTTTAAAACTAACTAACTATATTCTCAACTCTATTTTTTATTTTATTTTTTTAGGAACTAACAATGACAAACATTAAAATATTCATTAAATTGCAAAATAACACTAATTTTCAAGCATTTACTCTTTTTAATTCATTTTAGCTCATTCACTCAAAACCAGCATAAAATTGGGTTTTAAATCAATTTTTTATGTAATCATGCATATTTTTTATATGAAATAACCCTAAAATATATGCATGATCAAATACCCCCATGCTTATGTTTTGCTAGTCCTCGAGCAAACTAGAAAAAAATGCAAGAAATCAAACTATCTAACTCACTTTCGTAGGAATCACGGTTGCATTTAGCACATGCAACAAGCCCTTTCAACCCCTGAGTTACCCCAGTTGACGAGTAAGGTCTCGTGAGGGTTTGCAGTGATGCTACCCACAAACATCTCTGTCATGTATGCATAATATTACACATCCTCACAATCAGTAGGTAATTAAAGACTTTATTTTCACAAATATTTCCTGTTATTTCAAAATCATAATATAATTAGAATCTTTTATGTACCACCACAGAAAAAGAATTTCTTTCACTTTTCTAAAAATCACAATTATTTATGTTTTATTCTTAGAAAATCCAATAAAAAAAAACATATTATTATTTACTTATCCTCACTCATATGTTTTCTGCACAGGTTTTCTCATGATACTTCTAAGCATTGAACTTTTCTCTCTTTTTCAGCTCTTTTCTCGATTTTTTTCATTTTTTCACGCTTTTTCTTTTTGCGCACTTATTTTTCTCTTATAGCTTGCGTGTGGTCTACTTATATGCCTTGTGCAATGTTAATATCTTCTATACTTTTTCAATACATACCAAAAGATATCAACTAAGACATAAAAGTGACTTCCTTCATTCACCTTTATAACATGAGAGTCAAATATTTCAACTTGTATCTGTTCTCAGTTACTTAGGATCGCAAAGTTTTCCACTCTCTTTTTTGAAATGGAATTAAAAGTTTCAACTTACATCTAAGTTCCATCTACTAAGGATTGTGGAATTATCCAAACAACCTAACGCATGCTTTTTTCACTTTTTGAGCTCATTTTTATGCTTTTGTACATTTGCTTAGTTTTTCAAAAATAAAACTGTGCATATTCATATTTATGATTCAAAATAAACTCTAACATGTATCTATCATCATTTCCTTGAAATCCGCATAAACAACTATAATTTTTAGATCTATGTCAAAAAAAAATTTCGTGGGGCTTAAAAATCCTCTAAAAACATCAGATTTGAAATAACATTCATATAAGTTCAAACTCTTTCTTTAAAAATCTACTTTTCATGAGAGATGTGTAAACATGTGCAAGAACGTAAACAGAAATATCAAGGTGTGCAAACTACACCCTCCCCCATGCTTGAATGACACTGTCCCAGTGGCACTCCCCCATGCTTATATGAAACTACGTGAATGCACATGAGAGGAAATAAATGAGGGAAAAGAGTAGAATAACCTGACATGAATTAAAAATACACGTTCTATGAATGTAATGAATGCAATGTATACATGACAAAACATAAAACTCATGAATGAAACAAAAACAACATGAAAAACTCATGAAAAAGTAAAAACAAAATAAAATCTATAAATTCTAAACAAATCTAATAATATACAAGATATGGGTTGCCTCCCATAAAGCGCTAAGTTTCACGTCCCCAGCCAGACGGATCCCTAGAAAAATCCTTCATGGTCCATGAGATCAATGGACATGAAGTCAGACTCAACCGGGCTCTATATAGAAAAGAGTGTCATCTGTGACATTACGCACTGTGTTTCCATCCCGTCTACCTCTAACTGTAGGATCATAACTCTCTCGACGTGAAGAACAAAGATTAGTCTCATCTGAGAGACTGGTCAAGAATCGAGAGTCTAGGACCGACCGAGTATCAATGAATGCTACTTCAGACAAGTGGTGAATATGATCAGGCTTGACTTGGTCAAGCACCTTCTGCATCTGCACCTCTTGCTTACTCAAAACGATTGGTGATCCTAAAGGCTGAGAAAATGGGGCTTTATATGATGAAAATGTATGTTGTGAGTAAGGCCCCTTCTGTTGAGGTATCATGGAGATCGACTCGTCAGTAGAAATGATATGAGGTTCATGAGTCGATTCCTGAGTAGAGTGACACGCCTTCCCATACTGAAGGGATGTAACATATTTGACTGGCTCATGATGTGAAGTAGGTTGCAAGTCAAATGACATGGACTCCTCTCCCTTGGATGTGACAACAGACTGACTAGATGGGTTCCCCTCTCTTTGCCTACTGAAGGTCTCAACCAATTGTCCCATTTGAGTCTCTAGCTTGGCTATTGACTGCGTATGGGAACTCAAAAGTTGTAATATCCTATCTTGGAAGGATTGACTAAATGAATGCTCATGAGGATGGGGTTGAGTATAAGCATGTTGGGCTGGGGGATGAACCTGTGGAAATATAGAATGCGAGTAACCTTGTGAAGGGTTATTGGGTCTATACTGTGTCTGGGAGGGCTGATGGGATAGGAGAATGGATTGGTTTCGCCAACCTGGGTTATATGAGGATGTAAATGAATCGGGCATGGGTTTAGCGAAACCTTGGGCAGCATTCACCTGCTCCTGAACGAATTCAGGATATAATGGTGCTGCCGGACAATTTGAAACACAGTGTGCAGGGCTAGCACATAGCTCGCACACTCTTTCTACTTGATTTCTCGAAGAATTGGCTAGGAATTGATCTAACTTCCTAGTCAACTGGTCAATCTTGGTACGCAATTCTAACTCAGACCCTACTTCGGAAATCCCAACTTTCCTAGGACCACTAGACAGAGATGTAGTCCTATCGAGCCGTGAAGACAAAGCATTATGCATCGTGTTTTCACTCAAGGTCTCGAATAGAGACCATGCCTCGTCCTCACTCTTGAGCATAAAAGTGCCCCCACAAGACGAATCAACCATTTGACGATGCTTCTTAGTAAGCCCATCATAAAAATACTGCACCAACTGCCAACGAGGCACCTGGTGATGGGGACACTTACGGAGAAGATCTTTCAATCTCTCCCAAGACTCGTGAAATTGTTCTCCCTCAATTTGAGAAAAACTGGTTATAGCTTTACGAAACTGGTTCGTCTTACCAATTGGGAAATATTTTTTTAAAAATTCCCTTTGCATTCCTTCCCAAGTAGTAATACGAACCGTCTCAAGAGATTTTAACCAGTGCTTGGCTTTATCTTTGAGAGAGAACGAAAACAAGGTTAACCGCATAGCATCTTCTCCAAAATTATTGATTCGCACAGTCGAGCAAATCTCAAGGAATTCGTCGAGATGACGATATGGGTCCTCATTACTAAGGCCATAAAACGAGGGTAACATTTGAATCACACTGGCCTTAATCTCAAAATGGCTCTCTCCTACATCAGGTCTCGTGATGCAGGAGGCGGGAGTATACGTATTTGGCATGAAGTACTCCCTCAAAGGACGGATCAATTGATGATCGTCAGCCATTGCGTACACCTTGGAGTAGACCGGTGTAGCACACGTCTTAACTTTGGGTTTTCTACCTAACTAACGCACTAAGCGGCCAAACCACGCAAACCACAAAGCGAGTGAACTAAAAACAACAAAAACTAAACAAACATCACGCAATTACACATAACAGAGATTATGCAAAGAAATATAAAATCTATGTGTACAGTACCAATTGTACACAGTCACCTCTAAGGGGGTCCTAGTAGGTGGGCTGTGCAGAAAAGTAAGCTCTTCTCTAAGATATGCACATACGTGGTTCTAAACCTAAATGCAACACAAACACTAGGCAATAAAGTGAATACTAATATTACGCCGTTCCCCGGCAACGGCGCCAAAAATTTGATGTCTTCTTTTAAATCGTTGTAATTTTGAAAAGATTTTTATATGTAAAACATGTGAAAACCAGACATCAAATAATAAAAACCGGTTCTCACTAGTGGATGAGACCGGGTTGAACTCAGGGAAAGGGAATATGTTGTATTCAAACACACAAGTCTAAACTAATCTTTATTGCCGAATTATTGAAATGTAAAATGTTCAGAAAATTAAAAACAACTAACTATTACAACAAATGAATACCCTTCGCAGAGGGCGTAAAGTGCAATATTTACAAACCCAATTAAATGCCTAATTCTAATCTAAAAAGTAAAAAGAAGCTTTATTCCTCGTACTTCGTGTCACGTAATCGCTTCCGCTCCAGTCTTGTGCTATCCTGTACAATTCAGATGAACACGAGCAGTACAACAGAGAGAAGTAAAAACTATATTAAGCAAATTATACTAATTAATTGCTTAAAAACATGAAAGAATTCTAATGACAATTAAAACTATATTTAATAATTGACACTTAACCAAATTTCAACTCACTAATAATTAACTACATGAAATCTAACTATTTCAATTAACTAATAGTGAAGACAATTAACTACTAACATTTCCTCAACAAAACATGAAAAATACACGATTAAGGAATTGAATCAAGGTCTTGATATGAAACAAGAAGACTAGTAAACTGAAAATATCATAAAAAGGAATTGTAAAAACAGATATTTGGTAAAAAAACATATTTAAAAACAGGAATTACATGTAATGAAAGACAGAAAACCTAAAAAAATTGAATTCAAGAAATGAAAAACAAGGAATTACTCAAAAAAATTCAAGAAAAACTAAATGTAAATGAAGACATGAGAATTTTCAGAAAACACAATAATCGATGAAATCAGAAAAACAATAAAAAATCGGCTAAAAATAACTAACATTACAATTGAAAAACAATGAAACTGAAATCTAATTCAGAAAGCAATCAGAAACACAAAACAAACTAACTATCATTACAATTGAAAAACAATGAAATTAAAACAGGAAATCCTATAATGAATGAAAAAATTATGATGAACCAGAATTGGAAATCAAACAAAACGAATCTAAAATTGAACAAGATTAAAAACAGGGATGAAGAGCTGATGCTAAGATCAAAGTTCTATTTACCAGTTTTTTTTATTTTTCTTTCTTATTTTTTTTTTATTTTTCTGAAACAAAACATAAACACACAGATGATCGATTGAAAAAGAAAACAGAAAAAAAAAACAAAGAAGAAGAAGAAGATGAAGAATTAGAATAAAATGAAGAGGAGGAAGAAATAGAAGAAGAAGAGGATCGGATGAAGAAAAATCGGAGGAAGAAGAAGAAGAAGAAGAATCAGAGAAAGAAGAAGAGAATCTGAAGATGAAAGAACACGAAGAAGCTGCAGAATAAGAAGAAGATGCAGAGGATGAATAAGAAGAACTAAAAAAATCGGAAGAAGAATAATGGCGACAGAAATCGGAAGAAGATGAAATCAAAAAGAAAAAATATCGGCTGAAGAAAAAGAAGAAGAAGAAGAGAAGAAGAAGAAGAAGAAGGATAATACTCAGCACTCACCGTGAACCTGAGGGGTAGGGAAGAAGCTGGCCTCCACCGTCAACGTCGTCGCCGTTGAAGAAACACCTCCACCGGAAACAGGGAAGAAGAAGAGAGATCAAGGGAGAAGTGGAAGAAGAAGGTAAGAAAACAAGGTGGAGGGAAAAGAGGGGTTAGAGAAGAAGGCTCTGGCGCAAAAGATGAAGACGGGGGAAAATTTCCCCTCCGTTGGGTTTTTAACAGCAAGCAAACCGGTTTGAACCGGTTTGTTGCTGTTTGTTTTTCAATTTAAAAAACTCCAAACCGGTTCAACCGGTTTGCAACAGATTTTTTTTTAGTTTTCAAAATCACAAACCGGTTTGTAACAATTTCTTCAAAACACTCAAACCGTGTAAACCAGTTTGTTTTATTATTCTCAAAAAATCTAAAAACTGTTTTAAAGAATTTTATTTGCTAAAAACCTCAAAACTCAACTAAACTAAAGACTACTTCTTAAAAATATTTACACTAAACCTCATTTCAACTTATTTTATAATTTTTTTTTTTAAAACTAACTAACTATATTCTCAACTCTATTTTTTATTTTATTTTTTTAGGAACTAACAATGACAAACATTAAAATATTCATTAAATTGCAAAATAACACTAATTTCAAGCATTTACTCTTTTTAATTCATTTTAGCTCATTCACTCAAAACCAGCATAAAATTGGGTTTTAAATCAATTTTTTATGTAATCATGCATATTTTTGATATGAAATAACCCTAAAATATATGCATGATCAAATACCCCCATGCTTATGTTTTGCTAGTCCTCGAGCAAACTAGAAAAAAATGCAAGAAATCAAACTATCTAACTCACTTTCGTAGGAATCACGGTTGCATTTAGCACATGCAACAAGCCCTTTCAACCCCTGAGTTACCCCAGTGGACGAGTAAGGTCTCGTGAGGGTTTGCAGTGATGCTACCCACAAACATCTCTGTCATGTATGCATAATATTACACATCCTCACAATCAGTAGGTAATTAAAGACTTTATTTTCACAAATATTTCCTGTTATTTCAAAATCATAATATAATTAGAATCTTTTATGTACCACCACAGAAAAAGAATTTCTTTCACTTTTCTAAAAATCACAATTATTTATGTTTTATTCTTAGAAAATCCAATAAAAAAAAACATATTATTATTTACTTATCCTCACTCATATGTTTTCTGCACAGGTTTTCTCAATGATACTTCTAAGCATTGAACTTTTGTCTCTTTTTCAGCTCTTTTCTCGATTTTTTTTATTTTTTCACGCTTTTTCTTTTTGCGCACTTATTTTTCTCTTATAGCTTGCGTGTGGTCTGCTTCTATGCCTTGTGCAATGTTAATATCTTCTATACTTTTTCAATACATACCAAAAGATATCAACTAAGACATAAAAGTGACTTCCTTCATTCACCTTTATAACATGAGAGTCAAATATTTCAACTTGTATCTGTTCTCAGTTACTTAGGATCACAAAGTTTTCCACTCTCTTTTTCGAAATGGAATTAAAAGTTTCAACTTACATCTAAGTTCCATCTACTAAGGATTGTGGAATTATCCAAACAACCTAACGCATGCTTTTTTCACTTTTTGAGCTCATTTTTATGCTTTTGTACATTTGCTTAGTTTTTCAAAAATAAAACTGTGCATATTCATATTTATGATTCAAAATAAACTCTAACATGTATCTATCATCATTTCCTTGAAATCCGCATAAACAACTATAATTTTTAGATCTATGTCAAAAAAAAATTTCGTGGGGCTTAAAAATCCTCTAAAAACATCAGATTTGAAATAACATTCATATAAGTTCAAACTCTTTCTTTAAAAATCTACTTTTCATGAGAGATGTGTAAACATGTGCAAGAACGTAAACAGAAATATCAAGGTGTGCAAACTACACCCTCCCCCATGCTTGAATGACACTGTCCCAGTGGCACTCCCCCATGCTTATATGAAACTACGTGAATGCACATGAGAGGAAATAAATGAGGGAAAAGAGTAGAATAACCTGACATGAATTAAAAATACACGTTCTATGAATGTAATGAATGCAATGTATACATGACAAAACATAAAACTCATGAATGAAGCAAAAACAATATGAAAAACTCATGAAAAAGTAAAAACAAAATAAAATCTATAAATTCTAAGCAAATCTAATAATATACAAGATATGGGTTGCCTCCCATAAAGCGCTAAGTTTCACGTCCCCAGCCAGACGGATCCCTAGAAAAATCCTTCATGGTCCATGAGATCAATGGACATGAAGTCAGACTCAACCGGGCTCTATATAGAAAAGAGTGTCATCTGTGACATTACGCACTGTGTTTCCATCCCGTCTACCTCTAACTGTAGGATCATAACTCTCTCGACGTGAAGAACAAAGATTAGTCTCATCTGAGAGACTGGTCAAGAATCGAGAGTCTAGGACCGACCGAGTATCAATGAATGCTACTTCAGACAAGTGGTGAATATGATCAGGCTTGACTTGGTCAAGCACCTTCTGCATCTGCACCTCTTGCTTACTCAAAACGATTGGTGATCCTAAAGGCTGAGAAAATGGGGCTTTATATGATGAAAATGTATGTTGTGAGTAAGGCCCCTTCTGTTGAGGTATCATGGAGATCGACTCGTCAGTAGAAATGATATGAGGTTCATGAGTCGATTCCTGAGTAGAGTGACACGCCTTCCCATACTGAAGGGATGTAACATATTTGACTGGCTCATGATGTGAAGTAGGTTGCAAGTCAAATGACATGGACTCCTCTCCCTTGGATGTGACAACAGACTGACTAGATGGGTTCCCCTCTCTTTGCCTACTGAAGGTCTCAACCAATTGTCCCATTTGAGTCTCTAGCTTGGCTATTGACTGCGTATGGGAACTCAAAAGTTGTAATATCCTATCTTGGAAGGATTGACTAAATGAATGCTCATGAGGATGGGGTTGAGTATAAGCATGTTGGGCTGGGGGATGAACCTGTGGAAATATAGAATGCGAGTAACCTTGTGAAGGGTTACTGGGTCTATACTGTGTCTGGGAGGGCTGATGGGATAGGAGAATGGATTGGTTTCGCCAACCTGGGTTATATGAGGATGTAAATGAATCGGGCATGGGTTTAGCGAAACCTTGGGCAGCATTCACCTGCTCCTGAACGAATTCAGGATATAATGGTGCTGCCGGACAATTTGAAACACAGTGTGCAGGGCTAGCACATAGCTCGCACACTCTTTCTACTTGATTTCTCGAAGAATTGGCTAGGAATTGATCTAACTTCCTAGTCAACTGGTCAACCTTGGTACGCAATTCTAACTCAGACCCTACTTCGGAAATCCCAACTTTCCTAGGACCACTAGACAAAGATGTAGTCCTATCGAGCCGTGAAGACAAAGCATGATGCATCGTGTTTTCACTCAAGGTCTCGAATAGAGACCATGCCTCGTCCTCACTCTTGAGCATAAAAGTGCCCCCACAAGACGAATCAACCATTTGACGATGCTTCTTAGTAAGCCCGTCATAAAAATACTGCACCAACTGCCAACGAGGCACTTGGTGATGGGGACACTTACGGAGAAGATCTTTCAATCTCTCCCAAGACTCGTGAAATTGTTCTCCCTCAATTTGAGAAAAACTGGTTATAGCTTTACGAAACTGGTTCGTCTTACCAATTGGGAAATATTTTTTTAAAAATTCCCTTTGCATTCCTTCCCAAGTAGTAATACGAACCGTCTCAAGAGATTTTAACCAGTGCTTGGCTTTATCTTTGAGAGAGAACGAAAACAAGGTTAACCGCATAGCATCTTCTCCAAAATTATTGATTCGCACAGTCGAGCAAATCTCAAGGAATTCGTCGAGATGACGATATGGGTCCTCATTACTAAGGCCATAAAACGAGGGAAACATTTGAATCACACTGGCCTTAATCTCAAAATGGCTCTCTCCTACATCAGGTCTCGTGATGCAGGAGGCGGGAGTATACGTATTTGGCATGAAGTACTCCCTCAAAGGACGGATCAATTGATGATCGTCAGCCATTGCGTACACCTTGGAGTAGACTGGTGTAGCACACGTCTTAACTTTGGGTTTTCTACCTAACTAACGCACTAAGCGGCCAAACCACGCAAACCACAAAGCGAGTGAACTAAAAACAACAAAAACTAAACAAACATCACGCAATTACACATAACAGAGATTATGCAAAGAAATATAAAATCTATGTGTACAGTACCAATTGTACACAGTCACCTCTAAGGGGGTCCTAGTAGGTGGGCTGTGCAGAAAAGTAAGCTCTTCTCTAAGATATGCACATACGTGGTTCTCAACCTAAATACAACACAAACACTAGGCAATAAAGTGAATACTAATATTACGCCGTTCCCCGGCAACGGCGCCAAAAATTTGATGTCTTCTTTTAAATCGTTGTAGTTTTGAAAAGATTTTTATATGTAAAACATGTGAAAACCAGACATCAAATAATAAAAACCGGTTCTCACTAGTGGATGAGACCGGGTTGAACTCAGGGAAAGGGAATATGTTGTATTCAAACACACAAGTCTAAACTAATCTTTATTGCCGAATTATTGAAATGTAAAATGTTCAGAAAATTAAAAACAACTAACTATTACAACAAATGAATACCCTTCGCAGAGGGCGTAAAGTGCAATATTTACAAACCCAATTAAATGCCTAATTCTAATCTAAAAAGTAAAAAGAAGCTTTATTCCTCGTACTTCGTGTCACGTAATCGCTTCCGCTCCAGTCTTGTGCTATCCTGTACAATTCAGATGAACACGAGCAGTACAACAGAGAGAAGTAAAAACTATATTAAGCAAATTATACTAATTAATTGCTTAAAAACATGAAAGAATTCTAATGACAATTAAAACTATATTTAATAATTGACACTTAACCAAATTTCAACTCACTAATACTTAACTACATGAAATCTAACTATTTCAATTAACTAATAGTGAAGACAATTAACTACTAACATTTCCTCAACAAAACATGAAAAATACACGATTAAGGAATTGAATCAAGGTCTTGATATGAAACAAGAAGACTAGTAAACTGAAAATATCATAAAAAGGAATTGTAAAAACAGATATTTGGTAAAAAAACATATTTAAAAACAGGAATTACATGTAATGAAAGACAGAAAACCTAAAAAAATTGAATTCAGGAAATGAAAAACAAGGAATTACTCAAAAAAATTCAAGAAAAACTAAATGTAAATGAAGACATGAGAATTTTCAGAAAACACAATAATCGATGAAATCAGAAAAACAATCAGAAATCGGCTAAAAATAACTAACATTACAATTGAAAAACAATGAAACTGAAATATAATTCAGAAAGCAATCAGAAACACAAAACAAACTAACTATCATTACAATTGAAAAACAATGAAACTAAAACAGGAAATCCTATAATGAATGAAAAAATTATGATGAACCAGAATTGGAAATCAAACAAAACGAATCTAAAATTGAACAAGATTAAAAACAGGGATGAAGAGCTGATGCTAAGATCAAAGTTCTATTTACCAGTTTTTTTATTTTTCTTTCTTATTTTTTTTTATTTTTTTGAAACAAAACATAAACACACAGATGATCGATTGAAAAAGAAAACAGAAAAAAAAAAACAAAGAAGAAGAAGAAGATGAAGAATTAGAATAAAATGAAGAGGAGGAAGAAATAGAAGAAGAAGAGGATCGGATGAAGAAAAATCGGAGGAAGAAGAAGAAGAATCGGAGAAAGAAGAAGAGAATCTGAAGATGAAAGAACACGAAGAAGCTGCAGAATAAGAAGAAGATGCAGAGGATGAATAAGAAGAACTAAAAAAATCGGAAGAAGAATAATGGCGACAGAAATCGGAAGAAGATGAAATAATGGCGACATATATATAGATAACATGGAGAATGTTTGATGTAAACAAGGTGCTGCAGTGTAAATGCCTACAGAGTTGTGGCTTGTTGGGGATAAAGTGTAGGTGTTTGATGTGCTGTGTAGGTATAAGCTAAGTAGGAGTTACATGCATGTAGTGGCTGTAGCATATACATGGTTGTCGTAGGTAAGGACAGTGAAGAAGGCAGATAGCTGATGATAGTAGAATGCTAGATACTATCTAATGAGGGCAGCTGAGATGCAGAAAAACACAGTGATTACACAAGTGCAGGAAAGTGCCAGCATTACATACAGGTGAGGGGTTAAAGGGGTAGTGAGCCTTGTTGTGAAGAAAAGAAACAGAGGTGGCTGAAAGGTGATATATAGAGGGGAAGATGAATAATGCAGTTTGCTAAAAAAAATCCAAGTGGTGAAAGGAGATATGAGGAATACTAGTGCAATGGTGCTGGTGTGTGCACATTTGGGCAATGAAGAGTAAAGGTGGTGGAGAGGTGACGTACACTAGTGGTTATGGGTGATGATTTTACTGCTGTGTGATACAGCAGTGGCCTAGGAAGTGGAGAAGAGCTGTTGGACTGTAATAGTGCATGAAGCAGGAAGTGTGGTGGATGGAGAAGATGACAGGTGCATGGGATTGTAGATGGAGTGTGGTGATTGTGATAAGTGCAACATAAGTGTAACATTGTGTAAACAGATAATGATGACATATATATTATTGCAAGTGCAGTGAGGCTGGAAATGTAAATGCAGATTATGAAATGTTGTTGTGCGGTGGGTAGCTGTGATGAATTGCTTATGATAAATAGTGTCATTTGCTGGAAATTCTAAGTGTGTGGCAGGTAAGTGGAAAATACTGCAGAAACTTACATGTTCAACTTGATTGCCACCCACGAAATCGTGACCAATCAGCTATTACTGAAGCAGTGAATGCACCATCTGCTAATCTATTTCAATATGGAACACGGTGTTAGAAAACTTCGCTACTCCTCCATGCTTTGGGAGCCCCATTCTCTTGATCACCATCATTAAAACCAGGACTAGTATGCAGCTGGTCAAGCATTTTTCTGGTTTATGAAGCCATTTGTATTTCATAAGCGAACCTGAAGGCATATGATTGCAGACCTAGCCCACCAAGAAAACCATTTCTATACCCAAAACAATATCATCTTCTGCAGTTTTTCATAATTGGAAAGCATAAAAGCATATATGACTATCGCCGTGGCAGATTACCTTCCAAGTTGTGTAAGTCATCTCTTACAGACATGAACATCTCACAGTCATGAAAATCAAGTTTATTTGATCAACCAATAGCTTTGGGTTTAAATTAAGATTACAGAGAGATATACAAGATGCACAATATATGACATTGTAGATATGCCGATACAAAAGGTGGAAGTGAATGAGATATACCAACTACATGAGCAAATATCTAAGGTGAATAAGAAAAAAAAAAATGGCTACAGAGAAATAAACTTGATGATATAAGAACATAACGAATCCTAAATGTACATTACTTATATGCTTATCCTGGATTTTGGGTACTTTACTGTAATGTCCCTTTTGACCGAATGTGAAAAAGGTTATCACCAGTGAACCGATTTCCATAGACTGGTGGTAGCGATTAATTCCATCGATTTCCAGTAATCTAGACAATTTTCCAGGGTGATCCCTACTATCGGATTAGTTTTAACAATCGAGCACATCCCTATTATGAGCCCCATCATGAATGACATTCAACCACGACATTCGCATCGTATCTGGTGGTTCCTGAACATGTCTTTAGCTGATCATTACCCACATACATATTGCAAAACACAAGGCTGATGAAGGTAAGGGATGCAGAGAATGCTATTTGAGGGGCAATAAGTGCAAACAATGGTAAAATGAGTTGACGTAAATATTTATAGGTGATCAGAGATTATGATGATAGGAACAAAAGGATTCTCGAGTCTGTTATATAATGACAGCCATGGAATCAATACCTTTAATTAAAAACTTAGAGAGGAAATTGGCTTTCAACGTCAGCTTTTTGAATACCTGGTTATTCTCATACTGCTCAAGGGATAGAGATCCCCTTTACTGATCATTTTCTTTCCCCAGCTCCCTACCCATCATCCCAGACTGTAGTAACCCTTTAGCATCAGCAAAACATACGTGATGAATCACAAACAAAATTAACTTGATTTTGAGTATTCTTTGTAACAAATGATCCTATTTAAGATAAACAAGAAAGCAACTGACATGAAAGGATCACATAATCGGAAGGAACACCCAGTGAAAAAGATAACATCAGTGGATAAAATGAATTAACGGAGTGCAAGGGGGGGGGGTCAAAATGGATGATAATGGGCTTGGGACTGAAATAAAATACACAGATATAAGGGATTAAAACCTATAAAGCAAATGCACCAACGCATATTTTTGCAAGGGAATAACGTGAGGCTTCAAAGGGATCTAATTGAACCCAATGGATCACTGCTTGCCAGGGGATTTCATGGCAGATATGGAGGTTTAAACTCATTCTGTAAGGGTAATGGGTCTGCTAACAATGAAGCAGAGTTTCAACATGCTGCTAATGAAATCAACATGAAACAGAGATGATGAAACTCACGGCGCCTATGGTATGGATGGCGTGCTATGAGTGTTTAAACGACATGTTGAAGATTAAAAGGTGGACAGGAAGTAAATTATATGCAGGGAATGGAAGGTTTTACATAACATTCTAACTGTGATCGATGGAAAGTAAGCCTTACAGAAAATGCATAGAAATCATGATCTAGAAAGCATAACCATTATGAGGATTAAATCAAAACACAAGGAGCGAATGATGATGAACATTCTGAAGATGATATAAATCGTAGCTATATGATGCTGTAGGGATTTGGACGGATACACAACAAGCAGTCAACAACAAAAATAGGAAATCGTCAAAAGAGATTAAGACATTCACCAGAAAATGAATAGTAAGAGAGATTGAAATATAGACATGGGCTTGAAAATCGGAAAGGAAGCTAAGATATAGATAGGAATTTAAATCTACACTACAATCAAAGGAAAAAAAAAAAAGGAATCAGCAAACGATTAGGGAAAAGAACAATAACTAAAAAAAAAAAAGTGATATGAATAAGAAGCAAAATGCCGAGCATATTGGATAAATCAACTGAAGAAATTCGGAAAAAAAAAGGCTATGTATATATAAAAAAAAGAATGTTGGAATGTAAAATTCCATTAATGTCGCACAGGGGGATCGATCCTACTACATGTAGTCGATTCCCACCATTTGTGCTTTATGATGCAAAAAGAAATGGAAAATAACGAAGGCAGAATAGGGAAATGCTAAAAAAAAAAGGAAACAAGGAAAATATTTACAGAGGATCAGAAAGGAGAGGAAAATGGTTACTTACCTAAGATCAACAGAGATTTAGAGGAGATAGAAATCCTTTTAGTCTGGATGGCTGAAAGATTGGTCGTTGGTGGCCTTGCTTATCGCCTGGAGTTCTTGGTGCTGGATCGACTTCCTTCAGGTGATGGGAAAGAAGAACCAGGGAGGGAGAGAAAAGGAACCACTCGAAGGGAAGAAGGAGCGCAAATGGAGGGGTAGGAAAATGGATGAAGCGTGAAGATGGTGGGGTGAAAGGCAATCATAATGGAGAAGGTGAGAGGGTGAAGCTGGATCCTTTGAAGAGGCATATGTGACCCCTTCTTAAAGAAGAAGAAGCTGAATCCGGAGGGGTCGAGCTGTTGGAGATCAAGGGTTGATGGGGGGTTCGGTGCAGATGGACGAAGGAGAGAGAGGTGATGGGCGGATGGAAGCCATGGAGGCTTCGAGAAGGGGGTGAAGGAGAATGAGAGGCGAGAGACAAGCCCGAGCTCGAAAAACCCTAACTTGGTTAAAAAGGGAATTTTCTCAAAATTTCCAAAAAAGTCTTTTGAAATAATTTTTTCTCAAAAACGGGTCTTTAAAGTTATTTTCTTCATTATTCTGATTTTCATTCTTTTCTCGGCCCTTTTCCTGATTTTTTTTTATTATTTTTTTTTTCGAGAGTAAAATTCTAACACCTGAGCAGTACGAGAGATAAAACTATTTTTTTGTATTTTTCTGAGAAATATTTACAAAAGTATTTTTCTGAGAATTTCCGACCATTTCGGGGAAATTTCTTCAAAAGAATGGGCTTGGACCCAGGTTTTGAGAAAATGTTCGAGTTTCGACACCCGAATCAAGGAATACAATGTGATGGATCCAAACGGATGTCGAATGGACTGTCCGAGCTATTTAAAAACTATTTTTGGTATTTTCTATAATTTTAATTTAAAATTTGAACAAGGAGACTTAGATTTGGATCTAGACAATGGATCCAGATCCGAAATCAATTTAAACATATGAAATGAATTTAACTTGAGAAATGAACTGGAATTTAGATTTGAAATGACTCATTTGCTCAAAAAATGAATTTAGGGGCAAAAAGGGAATATTTGAAAGATTTTGAAAAATTTGGGGTGTTTACAGATGCCCCTCTTTGCTACTAAGCCGGTTGAAAGCCGAGCTTAGTGGCAAAGATAACACTCCAAATTTTGAAAATGCCCCAGTCAGCAGATCTGAACTGGGTGTGGAAGAATTATGGCTTTTCAGGTTTAGAGCCCTGAGTTAGATTCAATCATTTCTTCACTCAAGCTCTAAGTTAGATTCAATCATTTCTTCACTCCCGTACTAAGTTCATCTCAGAATACTTGGAAATTTCCAAAACCTCCTTTCAAAAAAGCATAACATTCTTGCATTGCACAAGCATGATTCTTTGTGCATTTAGAGTTAGAATAAATTCTTAGATTATGTTTAGGCAAAGCAAAAGGCATAGATTCGATCCTTGGTTCGATTACCCCTGGTAAAGGCGCCAGGAACGGTCGAACCTCGTACCAACGAGCGAATCCCATCTCTCCATTTTTCCCGCGAATTTTCAAAATGGAGGCGAGTAATTTTCTAAATGTTTTCAAATAAAGGTAAAGTGAAAACCGCGCAAAAGAGTTCCTCTTCTCTTTCTTTCTCTTCTTTTTCTCTTCTCTCTTTCTTTTTCTTTCTTTTATTCTATTCAAAAAGGAGGAGAATAGAGGTTAGAACAGGAAAAGAGAAGGAAGAGAGAGAAACAACAAGAGAATAGGAAAAATTTTGCGATGATCACAATTTTGGCGACCGTGATGGGACCTCGTCTTCGTCCGGTTGAATCTATGCCTTTGCTTTGCTTTTATATAATCTAAGTCTTTATTCTAACATATGTCAGCTATATTTCCATGCAAACCTTAGGAGCCTAGATCTTGTCCTAAGCTGACATCATTGCATATAGGATCTAAGTATGGTTTGGTAGGACCATATTGAGGAGATTATATCCATGTTCACATTAGACTTAGGTCTTAAATACAACTCTCCTCAATTTTAGGGATTGAATGTAAACAATGTATGCAAGTGTATGCTTCTTTTCATTTAAAATCTATCTCTTTAGGACTTGCATTAGAGCCTTCTGATTTTATTTGCATGTTGATCATATTTTGAAAACAACCTTACCTATATTGTCCCGGTCTTCACGTTGCTGGGCTGTCTCACTGAACCATAGTTCGGGAGAGAGCCTCACAACTGGACCACTTATTTGGGTTCGCGCCCCCCTACCACGTCCCTAAGGGCCATAGTCCGAGGTATATCGGTAGGTGCTCAAGGATGTTGGGAAGCCTTTACCTTAGAACCGGAGTAAATACTTTATATGCCACGTACTTCGAGCTTCGGCTTGAGTATATCGGCGTACCTTGATTGAAATCAGATGATATAAATCTTAGAGTTAGGATTAAGGTCCTATCAGCCATTTCAAATATTTCATATAGAGTCAGCTTTAGGGAGTGTTGTTGGTATATCCTTGCTTGTATATCTGTGATTGTGTGATATTTTATATCTTCCTTATATTTTCCAAAACCCTGGGTATATGTTTCAAAATGTCCTCTTTATTTTTAAAACCCAGGTGTATTTTTCTTTATCCTTTTCTTCTTCTTCTAAAAATTCTTCCAAATTCTTCTGATCCTGCCTACAAGTTCTTCAAAAGTTTGAATCCTTACCATTTATTCTCAAAATTCCATTTTTTCTTTTATTTTTCTTCTATTTTTATATTCTTGTTTATATTTTCATAAAAATCTCTTTCCATCAAGAGATATCCTTTTCAAAAATAATATTTCCTTTTCATATTTTCAGTTGGTTACTCTCCCTCGTAGAGTAAACAACACAATTGTCACAAATTTGGTGGCGACTCAATCCCTAGTAATGGGATACAATTAAATTTTTAACCTAAATCCTTCCTCTTTGTCAAAATATCTCCAAAAAGTTTCTTTGGTCTAAAAACCTCCATTTTTTCTCCACAGAGAGTTCTGATATTTCAAAAATGGTCACTACAAGAGGGGGAAAAGAAACAGTTCCTCAACTCAGCGACAGTGAGGCGGAAGAGATAAGCTCTCCTAAATCAGTCAGGGGACAGAGTCAGAGCAAGAAGGATGACATCGACCCCGCTATGTATGACATGTTCCAAAAGATGATGGCAAGGATGATGTCAGAGCAAGCCGATGCTAGTCTGAAAGAGACTATTCCTAAAAGCAAGCTGAGGAAGAAGCCTGTAAAGAAGCAAGTCAGAATCATCAGAAAGAAGGTGCAGCCCGACACTGCTTCTGAGGAATCAGAGTCAGTCGAGGAAGAGTCAGAAGAGGAAGAGCAGATTGTCTACAAGCAAAATCCTCTGAGACAGTCTGTAAAGATAGTTGCGGAAGAGCCCGAATCTGTCAACAAGCCCAAGTCTGGGGCTCCAGCAGAGGACCTGATGAGTAAACAGATGAAGGAGATGAATCGAGCTATTAAAGATATTCAAGCCAAGGGTAAGGGCAAGCAGACCTATACTGGCGAAGATTTTTACGATGGTCTAGATGGGGACGATAACCTAGAGAATCTTCCTCGCAAGTTTCTCAAATTTGATGGGACTGGCAACCCTAAAGCCCACTTGGCCACATTTTATGCAGAGTGCAGTCGTTTCAGGAAAGATAACAGGGCTCTGTTCATCTGTTTTCCCCGCAGTTTGGAGGGTGTAGCAGCCAGATGGTATGCCGATCATGTGAATCCTATCGAACTACGAGAGTTCGATAAGGTAGTAAATCTGTTCATCGAGCGCTTCTTATTCAACACAGAAGCCTCACCTACATTAAATCATCTTTACAACCAGAAGCAAGGAGAGAATGAAAGAGCAGGTGATTTCATTCACAGGTGGAGAAGCACCTGTAATAAGATGAAGGTACCCATTCCTGAGGAACACGCATTGCAGGTGATCCTCAATAATTTCTCCCAGCCTATAAGGAGCCTCATCGCCACTTCCCCGGCGAAATCCTTCATCAAGTTGATCGACCGAGCTGAATGGCTCGAAGCAGGGATAGAAAGTGGGCTTTACGAGGGCACACCTCTGGTCAAGAATGTCCAAGACCAGAAGAAGAAGGCGCAATTCGCTCATTCAGTTGATGCCTCCTGCAATAATCTTGGCAGCAGCAGCAAAGGAAATAAAAACAACAGTAGCAGTGGTCCGAGAGCAGATCAGAACAAGGGGCAGAAGGAGGGATCCTTTAAAAACAATAATAAACCGCTTCCAATCGGCCTTCAGCAAAAGGGTGATCTTCAAGAGAAACCCAAGTACATCAAATGGGAAAAAGATCGAGTCTTCACTCCGTTGTCTGAGAGTTTAGAAGTGATTATGAATTACCTTTTGAAGCACGGGATGATCAAGCTCCCTAAAATAGCAGATCCTCCCGTAATCTTGGGAAAATTTAAAGATCAATTCTGCAAGTTCCATAGAGCAACGGGGCATGACACCGAGCATTGCTTCGTCCTCAAGCACATGATACAAGACTGCATTGACAGAAGTGAGCTGATAGAGGACGAGGAAGAAAAGCAGCCAGCAGTCCTGACAGAACCATTCCCGGACCACTCAAAGAATTGATAAAGCCAAAGTCTTTTGTTTGCTTTCGTCTCTTTTTTTTCAGTTGTCTTGTAGGGGCTAGTCAGCCCAGTCTTCTATGAGTCCTTTCCTTTTTCAAGTTCTTGTAAATATTCAGTTGTTATCGAACCTTTTGCTTATCAATGAAATGTCAATTTTTCTTTATATCTTTGATATTCAAATACTTCCTTCTTTCGCTATACTGGGGCATTTAAATTCCTGTTCTTTTCAGAATGCGGGGCAATCCTGAAATCATTCATGAGAGAAATGATATTACCTATGAGGGCTTTTTCAAAAATCATGAAATTTTAAAATCTTCGTTATGACCAAGGAGTTCAAATATTCCTTGGTCTAACCTTTGACAAAAAATCAACCCTCGTGTTGATCATGTCTTCAAAAATAAGTTTTTCAAAGCATTATATTGAAAGATCAACCCTTGTGTTGGTCTTATCTTCCAAAATGAATTTTAAACTTTTCATATTCAAAGATCAATCCTTGTGTTGATCTTATCTTTCAAAATGGATTTTAAATCTTTATATTCAAAGATCAACCTTTGTGTTGGTCTTATCTTTCAAAATGGATTTCAAATCTTTATAGATCAACCCTTATCTTTCAAAGTGGATTTTAAAACCTTTAGATTCATCCTTGTATTGATCTTATCTTCCAAAATGGATTTCAAATCTTTTTTATTCAAAAGATCAACCCTTGCGTTGCTCTTATCCTCCAAAATTGATCTCAAAACTTTTTAAAGATCAACCCTTGCGTTGTTCTTATCTTTTAAATGGGTTATAAATCATCATATTCAAATATCAACCCTTGCATTGGTCTTATCTTACAAAAATGGGTTTTAAATCATTATATTCAAAGATCGACCCTGTGTTGGTCTTATCTTCCAAGATTTGGTTTTTAAGCATTACCTTCAACGATCAACCCTTGTGTTGATCTTATTATCGATTTCGAACTGTTATTTTTAGAAATCAGATCTATTGTTGATCTTCTTTTTCAAAATTAGGTATTCAAAACCATTGCCTTAGAAAATTAACCCTCATGATGATCTCTCATGTTTGGTTTAAAGGATCAGTTCTCGCACTGATCACTCTTCTTATAGTAAATTTTCTTCCCAAAAATGATTTTTCACTTATCTTTTAAATAAACATTTTCCTTTCAAGATCCCATATGCAGGCAGGATCAGAAAAACTCCTTTTTCTCAAATCTTGTAAATCTCCAGTTAATTTTGATATCTTTATCAGTTTCATTCATTTCTTTCATATTTTTATCAAGTTTACATCAATTTTATCAAGTTTATCAAATATTTTCTCAAAAATTCCATTAAATTTTATCAATTCTTTTCCCTTTCAGGTTAAGGGATAAACCTGATGCCTCTTTTCAATGAGGTATTCTTTTTATATCTACCCTCTCAGGTTAAGGGATAAACCTGACCCTCGTTGTTCGAGGTGTTTCCCGCTCAGGCTAAGGGATAAACCTGACCCTCGTTGTCCGAGGTGTTCCCATTCAGGATAAGGGAAAATCCTGAAACCCCTCGTAGGAGCAATACCGCTACCTATGAGGGTTCTTTTGTAAATACAAGTTTTGCCAATCTTTATTGATTCTCTAGATTTATATCATTTAATTTTCTTAAAATCCTATTCCATTCAGGATAAGGGAAAATCCTGAAACCCCTCGTAGGAGCAATACCGCTACCTATGAGGGTTCTTTTGTAAATACAAGTTTTGCCAATCTTTATTGATTCTCTAGATTTATATCATTTAATTTTCTTAAAATCCTATTCCATTCAGGATAAGGGAAAATCCTGAGACCCCTCGTAGGAGCCACAACGCTACCTATGAGGATTCTTTTGTAAATACAAGTTTTGTCAATCTTTGTTGATTTTCTAGATTTATATCAATTTCCCTTCATTAAAATCTCTTTAAATTCTATTCTTTTTCCCGTTCAGGATAAGGGAGAATCCTGAAACTCCTCGTAGGATCAATAATGCTACCTACGAGAATTCTTTTGTAAATACAAGTTTTTGTCAACCTTTATTGATTTTCTAAATTTATATCAATTTTTCTTCACCTTCTTAAATTCTATTCTTTTTCCCATTTAGGATAAGGGATAATCCTGAGATCACTCATAGGGGCAACCATGCTACCTGTGAGAATTCTTTTTACAAAAATAAATCAATTTCCTCAAATGTTCTACATTTTTTTCAAAATTCTATATCCTTCTGTCTTCTGAAAAGTTTATTCTTTCTATATTCCCCATCAGGATAAGGGTTTAATCCTGAAAATTGGACCGCATACCTGGTCCATCTAAATCATAGATCATAAATTCTAAATCTTGTCATATCTCTTCTAAATTCAAAGACTCAGGTTATCTCTTCATAAAATCTTTTATTTCCCCTTCATGTTAAGGGATAAACCTGAATCATTCTTTTCCTAAATTCTCATCAAATGTCTATTCTATTTCCCCTTCAGGTTAAGGGATAAACCTGAATCTTTCTTTTCCTAAAATTCTCATCAAATGTATATTCTTTTCCATTTCAGGTCAAGGAGTAAACCTGAATCATTCCTTTCTAAATTCTCATCAAATGTCTATATAAAGGATAATCCTGAAACCCTGGCCATTCTTCTTGCATCGATCTCTAAATATCTTAAATAGGCCGATCTCCTTCCCGACCCTCAGTTGGAAAAAAACCTAGTGTTCACGCTAGCTATTTTGCTAAATTTTCGAAATCTAAAGATCAAGTTCAGTCACAAAACTCAGTCCTCATATTTTGTTAATCTTCCAAAAGTCTCAATCTTAAATCAGGTCGTTAAATGAAATGTCCCAGCTACTTCGCTGGTCGTTAAATGATTAAATGAAATGTCCCAGCTACTTCGCTGGTCGTTAAATGATTAAATGAAATGTCCCAGCTACTTCGCTGGTCGTTAAATGATTAAATGAAATGTCCCAGCTACTTCGCTAGTCGTTAAATGATTAAATGAAATGTCCCAGCTACTTCCCTGGTCGCTAAATGAAATGTTCCAACTCCTTTGTTGGTCGTTAAATGAAATGTCCCAGCTACTTTGCTGGTTGTTAAATAAAATGTTCCAGCTACTTCGCTGGTCGCTAAATGAAATGTTCCAACTCCTTTGTTGGTCGTTAAATGAAATGTCCCAGCTACTTTGCTGGTCGTTAAATAAAATGTTCCAACTCCTTCGTTGGTCGTTAAATGAAATGTCCTAGCTACTTCGCTGGTCATTAAATGAAAGGTTCCAGCTCCTTCGTTGGTCGTTAAATGAAAGGTTCCAATTTTACCGGTTAGAATATCCAAAATCATAAATTACAACTAAAGGTCGCATCAAAATCTATATTGAGTAAATATTTCACATAGAAGTCATGAAAACTTTGCCAATTTGCTAAAAATATTTGTTGATTCCAACTAAATCTTACTGCACAAAAGAATTACCTCAGATTACCTCTAGTATTTTCTTCATAAAAGGTGAAACTCTTTGTGAAAGAGAGGTAAAATTCAAATCTTTTTCCTGTTGATCAACCAAAAGGATGAAAGAAATATTCTCGGTGTGATTAGTGAAATAAATATTCGATGACGTTGAAAAGCCAGAAGCGAATTGATATTCATCATGGCTATGGCGCATGTTTAAAGACGGCTATCTGGCAATCAGGTAGTGGAAATATCCTGAGCGATAAAAGAACCCACTTAATCCATATCTTCTCATTTCTAAAGTTGCAATCAAATATCTGCAAAAGGGATCTCTCAATTGTCGTCAAGATGAAGGCAAATTAAGCGAGTAGACCCCCAGGGCCAAAGATGATTTGGATCATCTACCGAGATGAAGGAGTTTGTGAAGGATCCTTCCAGGGAAAGTTCAGATCACCGTCGAGATGAAGGCGAGTGTGATGGACCTACCGACAAACCCTAAATGATATTTGATTCCAGCTATCATCTAAAGACTTTTGAGCCAATATCATATATAATCCCTGAGAAAATGAAGGATCGGAGCATCTCCGAGATGAAGGAGTTTGTGACGTACCCTTCCCTGAAAAAGAGAGAAAAGTCAGGACATCTACAAAATGAAGGATGATGTAAAGAACCCGAAAAAGCCCAATGACTCAAAAAGAGTGCAAAAGATCATCATGAGAAAACACTCAGATATCAAACTGCCTAAATTGCCAGAAGTCATCTTTTCTTATGCAAAATATCTGTTATCAATATCCTTTCACTTCTTGTTTTTATGAAATTAAGAATATTTCTTCTCTCCTCATATCAGAGAAATGGATAGCTTCCTTGAAGAAAATCATCAGCGCTAAAATTTTGAATTTGACTCTTAAGAACGAGAAGTTAACCTCGTTGGAGGAAATACTCTAGGTAAAAGAGGGAATATCTTTGCACACATATGCACATTTTTTTTAAGCGTTGAAGTCAACTATAAATTTATCTTATTGGCAAAATTTTCTAGATATTCTAAGATTGAAATAAATATTCAATATCCATTTTTGATGCAATCTAGCATTGTTTATATCTTCCAGAAGAGTTACCCCATTCAGTTGAAGTATCTCTCCTGTCCCATCTCGGTCGCCAAAACTGTGATCATCACAAATTTTTTCCTATTCTCTTGTTGTTTCTCTCTCTTCCTTCTCTTTTCCTGTTCTAACCTCTATTCTCCTCCTTTTTGAAGGGAGAAGAATAAAAGAAAGAAAAAGAAAGAGAGAAGAGAAAAAGAAGAAAAAGAAAGAGAAGAGGAACTCTTTTGCGCGGTTTTCACTTGTCCTTTATTTGAAAACATTTAGAAAATTACTCGCCTCCGTTTTGAAAATTCACGGGAAAAATGGAGAGATGGGATTTGCTCGTCGGTACGAGGTTCGACCGTTCCTGGCGCCTTTACCAGGGGTAATCGAACCAAGGATCGAATCTATGCCTTTTGCTTTGCCTAAACATAATCTAAGAATTTATTCTAACTCTAAATGCACAAAGAATCATGCTTGTGCAATGCAAGAATGTTATGCTCTTTTGAAAGGAGGTTTTGGAAATTTCCAAGTATTCTGAGATGAACTTGGTACGGGAGTGAAGAAATGATTGAATCTAACTTAGAGCTTGAGATGGATCAGAGAAGTTCTAAGTTTTTGAAGTGTAACAGAGCTGGGAGAATAAATAAGAAAGAATGACTTGAAGCTTTAAAATTGAAAGGAAATGAAGTTTCAAAGTTAGAGATAGACTTTGAATTTGAACTTGAATTTAGAAAAAGAAATGAATACTTGAAATGGAATTGAATTTGGGTTTTGAAATTTGGAATGGATCTGAGATAATCAAACGGTTTTTAAGAATAGAAATGGATTTAAGAGATTCAGATTAGATCCGAAAATGGAATTGAAATCTAGAATTGGAATTGGATTCCGGATCCTAAATAGAATGAGATCCGAGATTTGGAATCCAAGATAGACTTGGGTTCTGGATCCTAAAATGGAGTGGATCTGAAGTCTGAGATCCAAATGTAGAATTGGGTTCTGGATCCTAAAAATGGATTTGGATCTGAAATCTAAGATCCAATGTAGGGTTAGGTTTTGGATCCTAGAATGGATTTGGATCTAAAATCTAAGATCCAAAGTGAAATTGGTGTTGGATCCTATAAGAAAATTGGATCTGAAGTCTGAGATCCAAAAGTGGAATTTGGAGTTTTGATTCCTAAAGAGGAATTAGATCTGAAGTCTGAGATCCATTTTGAGTGTTGAATCCTGGATCCTAAAAGTGGATTTGGATTTAAATTCAGAAGATTAAATTGAACTTGAAATTTAGAATTTGAATATACAAACGAATTTCAAAGTCAAATTAGACCTTGAATTTTTGAAATTTGGAATTTAAAAGATGAATCAAGAGTCTCAAAATTGAAATTGTACTTTGATTTTGATTTAGAGTTTTGAATATAAAATGAATTTGGACTTTCAAAGTCGAATTGAACTTTGAAATCTGATTTGAATTTGAGTTTGAACTTTGAGATTTGAAAATGAATTTGAATTTGAAAATGAAAGGATGAATTGGATTTTATAAGGATTGAAGATAGATTGAGGAAGATATTTACATCACTTGGAGTTTTTGAAAAGGAGTTTTGAAAAATATGATGCAATTCTATCCTATATGATGGATGAATTTAAATTTTTGAAATTGGATTTTGAAAAGCTATTCCATTCTTTAAATGAATTAAAATAAGATTGAAGATATAATACATCCTTGACTATGGTCATTGAATGTATTATATAATAATCTATATTTAAACTCAGGTGAAGAATGAAATACATTTGGTGCTTTTATAGAATTTAAAATGAAATTAACCCTCAATATACCCTGACTATGGCCATTGGTATATATTTTGAGTCAATTTTAAGTTAAATTCAAATAAAAGGAGAAAATATTTAAGGAAATATGATGAATTTTGAAAATGGATCCAGTGTTATTTCGTAAAAGATAAAAATCCTAAGTTTTGTCCACACCCTAACTATGGCCATTGATGTAGATCATCGACTTAGGATCAATTACCTCTTACGAAATGGTGCACGTGCCATTCGTGTTTCACCATTTGTGAGAATTTTTGAGAAATAAAGGAAAAGATGCATGAAAACAGGCAATTTGTGATTTTATAATGCTTATTCATTCTACCTAAGACAGGAAATGTAAATTCTTATTCAAATCTAGCTATTACAACTTGAATCTGATTAAAAATTGAAAGAATCTCCAAGAAGATAGCTATTTTCATGTATTTCCTGCAAAACACTTAGTTAGCATAAACAAACAGAGGAGAATTTGCATATATCATGTTGGTTTCAAAGATACGAATTATGAAACATTTATATACTTACCTTATGTTTAATACTCCAACAAAATAATGTAGGTGTTTCAAGGCATGGAAGGGTAGCCAAATGTATTTACATATACATATATATATAGATAACATGGAGAATGTTTGATGTAAACAAGGTGCTGCAGTGTAAATGCCTACAGAGTTGTGGCTTGTTGGGGATAAAGTGTAGGTGTTAGATGTGCTGTGTAGGTATAAGCTAAGTAGGAGTTACATGCATGTAGTGGCTGTAGCATATACATGGTTGTGGTAGGTAAGGACAGTGAGGAAGGCAGATAGCTGATGATAGTAGAATGCTAGATACTATCTAATGAGGGCAGCTGAGATGCAGAAAAACACAGTGATTACACAAGTGCAGGAAAGTGCCAGCATTACATACAAGTGAGGGGTTAAAGGGGTAGTGAGCCTTGTTGTGAAGAAAAGAAACAGAGGTGGCTGAAAGGTGATATATAGAGGGGAAGATGAATAATGCAGTTTGCTAAAAAAAATCCAAGTGGTGAAAGGAGATATGAGGAATACTAGTGCAATGGTGCTGGTGTGTGCACATTTGGGCAATGAAGAGTAAAGGTGGTGGAGAGGTGACGTACACTAGTGGTTATGGGTGATGATTTTACTGCTGTGTGATACAGCAGTGGCCTAGGAAGTGGAGAAGAGCTGTTGGACTGTAATAGTGCATGAAGCAGGAAGTGTGGTGGATGGAGAAGATGACAGGTGCATGGGATTGTAGATGGAGTGTGGTGATTGTGATAAGTGCAACATAAGTGTAACATTGTGTAAACAGATAATGATGACATATATATTATTGCAAGTGCAGTGAGGCTGGAAATGTAAATGCAGATTATGAAATGTTGTTGTGCGGTGGGTAGCTGTGATGAATTGCTTATGATAAATAGTGTCATTTGCTGGAAATTCTAAGTGTGTGGCAGGTAAGTGGAAAATACTGCAGAAACTTACATGTTCAACTTGATTGCCACCCACGAAATCGTGACCAATCAGCTATTACTGAAGCAGTGAATGCACCATCTGCTAATCTATTTCAATATGGAACACGGTGTTAGAAAACTTCGCTACTCCTCCATGCTTTGGGAGCCCCATTCTCTTGATCACCATCATTAAAACCAGGACTAGTATGCAGCTGGTCAAGCATTTTTCTGGTTTATGAAGCCATTTGTATTTCATAAGCGAACCTGAAGGCATATGATTGCAGACCTAGCCCACCAAGAAAACCATTTCTATACCCAAAACAATATCATCTTCTGCAGTTTTTCATAATTGGAAAGCATAAAAGCATATATGACTATCGCCGTGGCAGATTACCTTCCAAGTTGTGTAAGTCATCTCTTACAGACATGAACATCTCACAGTCATGAAAATCAAGTTTATTTGATCAACCAATAGCTTTGGGTTTAAATTAAGATTACAGAGAGATATACAAGATGCACAATATATGACATTGTAGATATGCCGATACAAAAGGTGGAAGTGAATGAGATATACCAACTACATGAGCAAATATCTAAGGTGAATAAAAAAAAAAAAATGGCTACAGAGAAATAAACTTGATGATATAAGAACATAACGAATCCTAAATGTACATTACTTATATGCTTATCCTGGATTTTGGGTACTTTACTGTAAATGTCCCTTTTGACCGAATGTGAAAAAGGTTATCACCAGTGAACCGATTTCCATAGACTGGTGGTAGCGATTAATTCCATCGATTTCCAGTAATCTAGACAATTTTCCAGGGTGATCCCTACTATCGGATTAGTTTTAACAATCGAGCACATCCCTATTATGAGCCCCATCATGAATGACATTCAACCACGACATTCGCATCGTATCTGGTGGTTCCTGAACATGTCTTTAGCTGATCATTACCCACATACATATTGCAAAACACAAGGCTGATGAAGGTAAGGGATGCAGAGAATGCTATTTGAGGGGCAATAAGTGCAAACAATGGTAAAATGAGTTGACGTAAATATTTATAGGTGATCAGAGATTATGATGATAGGAACAAAAGGATTCTCGAGTCTGTTATATAATGACAGCCATGGAATCAATACCTTTAATTAAAAACTTAGAGAGGAAATTGGCTTTCAACGTCAGCTTTTTGAATACCTGGTTATTCTCATACTGCTCAAGGGATAGAGATCCCCTTTACTGATCATTTTCTTTCCCCAGCTCCCTACCCATCATCCCAGACTGTAGTAACCCTTTAGCATCAGCAAAACATACGTGATGAATCACAAACAAAATTAACTTGATTTTGAGTATTCTTTGTAACAAATGATCCTATTTAAGATAAACAAGAAAGCAACTGACATGAAAGGATCACATAATCGGAAGGAACACCCAGTGAAAAAGATAACATCAGTGGATAAAATGAATTAACGGAGTGCAAGGGGGGGGGGTCAAAATGGATGATGATGGGCTTGGGACTGAAATAAAATACACAGATATAAGGGATTAAAACCTGTAAAGCAAATGCACCAACGCATATTTTTTGCAAGGGAATAACGTGAGGCTTCAAAGGGATCTAATTGAACCCAATGGATCACTGCTTGCCAGGGGATTTCATGGCAGATATGGAGGTTTAAACTCATTTTGTAAGGGTAATGGGTCTGCTAACAATGAAGCAGAGTTTCAACATGCTGCTAATGAAATCAACATGAAACAGAGATGATGAAACTCACGGCGCCTATGGTATGGATGGCGTGCTATGAGTGTTTAAACGACATGTTGAAGATTCAAAGGTGGACAGGAAGTAAATTATATGTAGGGAATGGAAGGTTTTACATAACATTCTAACTGTGATCGATGGAAAGTAAGCCTTACAGAAAATGCATCGAAATCATGATCTAGAAAGCATAACCATTATGAGGATTAAATCAAAACACAAGGAGCGAATGATGATGAACATTCTGAAGATGATGTAAATCGTAGCTATATGATGCTGTAGGGATTTGGACGGATACACAACAAGCAGTCAACAACAAAAATAGGAAATCGTCAAAAGAGATTAAGACATTCACCAGAAAATGAATAGTAAGAGAGATTGAAATATAGACATGGGCTTGAAAATCGGAAAGGAAGCTAAGATATAGATAGGAATTTAAATCTACACTACAATCAAAGGAAAAAAAAAAGGAATCAGCAAACGATTAGGGAAAAGAACAATAACTAAAAAAAAAAAAGTGATATGAATGAGAAGCAAAATGCCGAGCATATTGCATAAATCAACTGAAGAAATTCAGAAAAAAAAGGCTATGTATATATAAAAAAAAGAATGTTGGAATGTAAAATTCCATTAATGTCGCACAGGGGGATCGATCCTACTACATGTAGTCGATTCCCACCATTTGTGCTTTATGATGCAAAAAGAAATGGAAAATAACGAAGGCAGAATAGGGAAATGCTAAAAAAAAAAGGAAACAAGGAAAATATTTACAGAGGATCAGAAAGGAGAGGAAAATGGTTACTTACCTGAGATCAATAGAGATTTAGAGGAGATAGAAATCCTTTTAGTCTGGATGGCTGAAAGATTGGTCGTTGGTGGCCTTGCTTATCGCCTGGAGTTCTTGGGGCTGGATCGACTTCCTTCAGGTGATGGGAAAGAAGAACCAGGGAGGGAGAGAAAAGGAACCACTCGAAGGGAATAAGGAGCGCAAATGGAGGGGTAGGAAAACGGATGAAGCGTGAAGATGGTGGGGTGAAAGGCGAACGTAATGGAGAAGGTGAGAGGGTGAAGCTGGATCCTTTGAAGAGGCATATGTGACCCCTTCTTAAAGAAGAAGAAGCTGAATCCGGAGGGGTCGAGCTATTGGAGATCAGGGTTGATGGGGGGTTCGGTGCAGATGGACGAAGGAGAGAGAGGTGATGGGCGGATGGAAGCCATGGAGGCTTTGAGAAGGGGGAGAAGGAGAATGAGAGGCGAGAGACAAGCCCGAGCTCGAAAAACCCTAACTTGGTTAAAAAGGGAATTTTCTCAAAATTTCCAAAAAAGTCTTTTGAAACAAATTTTTCTTAAAAACGGGTCTTTAAAGTTATTTTCTTCATTATTCTGATTTTTCATTC
This sequence comes from Nuphar pumila, assembly GCF_984573655.1. Classification (NCBI taxonomy): domain Eukaryota; kingdom Viridiplantae; phylum Streptophyta; class Magnoliopsida; order Nymphaeales; family Nymphaeaceae; genus Nuphar; species Nuphar pumila. Next base: position 56,480,305 of record NC_143254.1, read on the forward strand.
TTTTCTCGACCCTTTTCCTGATTTTTTTTTATTATTTTTTTTTTCGAGAGTAAAATTCTAACACCTGAGCAGTACGAGAGATAAAACTATTTTTTTGTATTTTTTTGAGAAATATTTACAAAAGTATTTTTCTGAGAATTTCCGACCGTTTCGGGGAAATTTCTTCAGAAGAATGGGCTTGGACCCAGGTTTTGAGAAAATGTTCGAGTTTCGACACTCGAATCGAGGAATACAATGTGATGGATCCAAACGGATGTCGAATGGACTGTCCGAGCTATTTAAAAACTATTTTTGGTATTTTCTATAATTTTAATTTAAAATTTGAACAAGGAGACTTAGATTTGGATCTAGACAATGGATCCAAATCCGAAATCAATTTAAACATATGAAATGAATTTAACTTGAGAAATGAACTGGAATTTAGATTTGAAATGACTCATTTGCTCAAAAAATGAATTTAGGGGCAAAAACAGAATATTTGAAAGATTTTGAAAATTTTGGGGTGTTTACAGATGCCCCTCTTTGCTACTAAGCCGGTTGAAAGCCGAGCTTAGTGGCAAAGATAACACTCCAAATTTTGAAAATGCCCCAGTCAGCAGATCTGAACTGGGTGTGGAAGAATTATGGCTTTTCAGGTTTAGGGCCCTGAGTTAGATTCAATCATTTCTTCACTCAAGCTCTAAGTTAGATTCAATCATTTCTTCACTCCCGTACCAAGTTCATCTTAGAATACTTGGAAATTTCCAAAACCTCCTTTCAAAAGAGCATAACATTCTTGCATTGCACAAGCATGATTCTTTGTGCATTTAGAGTTAGAATAAATTCTTAGATTATGTTTAGGCAAAGCAAAAGGCATAGATTCGATCCTTGGTTCGATTAACCCTGGTAAAGGCGCCAGGAACGGTCGAACCTCGTACCGACGAGCGAATCCCATCTCTCCATTTTTCCCGCGAATTTTCAAAACGGAGGCGAGTAATTTTCTAAATGTTTTCAAATAAAGGTCAAGTGAAAACCGCGCAAAAGAGTTCCTCTTCTCTTTCTTTCTCTTCTTTTTCTCTTCTCTCTTTCTTTTTCTTTCTTTTATTCTTCTCCCTTCAAAAAGGAGGAGAATAGAGGTTAGAACAGGAAAAGAGAAGGAAGAGAGAGAAACAACAAGAGAATAGGAAAATTTTTGCGATGATCACAGTTTTGGCAACCGTGATGGGACCTCGTCTTCGTCCGGTTGAATCTATGCCTTTGCTTTGCTTTTATATAATCTAAGTCTTTATTCTAACATATGTCAGCTATATTTCCATGCAAACCTTAGGAGCCTAGATCTTGTCCTAAGCTGACATCATTGCATATAGGATCTAAGTATGGTTTGGTAGGACCATATTGAGGAGATTATATCCATGTTCACATTAGACTTAGGTCTTAAATACAACTCTCCTCAATTTTAGGGATTGAATGTAAACAATGTATGCAAGTGTATGCTTCTTTTCATTTAAAATCTATCTCTTTAGGACTTGCATTAGAGCCTTCTGATTTTATTTGCATGTTGATCATATTTTGAAAACAACCTTACCTATATTGTCCCGGTCTTCACGTTGCTGGGCTGTCTCACTGAACCATAGTTCGGGAGAGAGCCTCACAACTGGACCACTTATTTGGGTTCGCGCCCCCCTACCACGTACCTAAGGGACATAGTCCGAGGTATATCGGTAGGTGCTCAAGGATGTTGGGAAGCCTTTACCTTAGAACCGGAGTAAATACTTTATATGCCACGTACTTCGAGCTTCGGCTTGAGTATATCGCCGTACCTTGATTGGAATCAGATGATATAAATCTTAGAGTTAGGATTAAGGTCCTATCAGCCATTTCAAATATTGCATATAGAGTCAACTTTAGGGAGTGTTGTTGGTATATCCTTGCTTGTATATCTATGATTGTGTAATATTTTATATCTTCCTTATATTTTCCAAAACCCTGGGTATATGTTTCAAAATGTCCTCTTTATTTTTAAAACCCAGGTGTATTTTTCTTTATCCTTTTCTTCTTCTTCTAAAAATTCTTCCAAATTCTTCTGATCCTGCCTGCAAGTTCTTCAAAAGTTTGAATCCTTACCATTTATTCTCAAAATTCCATTTTTTCTTTTATTTTTCTTCTGTTTTTATATTCTTGTTTATATTTTCATAAAAATCTCTTTCCATCAAGAGATATCCTTTTCAAAAATAATATTTCCTTTTCCTATTTTCAGTTGGTTACTCTCCCTCGTAGAGTAAACAACGCAATTGTCACAAATTTGGTGGCGACTCAATCCCTAGTAATGGGATACAATTAAATTTTTAACCTAAATCCTTCCTCTTTGTCAAAATATCTCCAAAAAGTTTCTTTGGTCTAAAAACCTCCATTTTTTCTCCACAGAGAGTTCTGATATTTCAAAAATGGTCACTACAAGAGGGGGAAAAGAAACAGTTCCTCAACTCAGCGACAGTGAGGCGGAAGAGATAAGCTCTCCTAAATCAGTCAGGGGACAGAGTCAGAGCAAGAAGGATGACATCGACCCCGCTATGTATGACATGTTCCAAAAGATGATGGCAAGGATGATGTCAGAGCAAGCCGATGCTAGTCTGAAAGAGACTATTCCTAAAAGCAAGCTGAGGAAGAAGCCTGTAAAGAAGCAAGTCAGAATCATCAGAAAGAAGGTGCAGCCCGACACTGCTTCTGAGGAATCAGAGTCAGTCGAGGAAGAGTCAGAAGAGGAAGAGCAGATTGTCTACAAGCAAAATCCTCTGAGACAGTCTATAAAGATAGTTGCGGAAGAGCCCGAATCTGTCAACAAGCCCAAGTCTGGGGCTCCAGCAGAGGACCTGATGAGTAAACAGATGAAGGAGATGAATCGAGCTATTAAAGATATTCAAGCCAAGGGTAAGGGCAAGCAGACCTATACTGGCGAAGATTTTTACGATGGTCTAGATGGGGACGATAACCTAGAGAATCTTCCTCGCAAGTTTCTCAAATTTGATGGGACTGGCAACCCTAAAGCCCACTTGGCCACATTTTATGCAGAGTGCAGTCGTTTCAGGAAAGATAACAGGGCTCTGTTCATCTGTTTTCCCCGCAGTTTGGAGGGTGTAGCAGCCAGATGGTATGCCGATCATGTGAATCCTATCGAACTACGAGAGTTCGATAAGGTAGTAAATCTGTTCATCGAGCGCTTCTTATTCAACACAGAAGCCTCACCTACATTAAATCATCTTTACAACCTGAAGCAAGGAGAGAATGAAAGAGCAGGTGATTTCATTCACAGGTGGAGAAGCACCTGTAATAAGATGAAGGTACCCATTCCTGAGGAACACGCATTGCAGGTGATCCTCAATAATTTCTCTCAGCCTATAAGGAGCCTCATCGCCACTTCCCCGGCGAAATCCTTCATCAAGTTGATCGACCGAGCTGAATGGCTCGAAGCAGGGATAGAAAGTGGGCTTTACGAGGGCACACCTCTGGTCAAGAATGTCCAAGACCAGAAGAAGGCGCAATTCGCTCATTCAGTTGATGCCTCCTGCAATAATCTTGGCAGCAGCAGCAAAGGAAATAAAAACAACAGTAGCAGTGGTCCGAGAGCAGATCAGAACAAGGGGCAAAAGGAGGGATCCTTTAAAAACAATAATAAACCGCTTCCAATCGGCCTTCAGCAAAAGGGTGATCTTCAAGAGAAACCCAAGTACATCAAATGGGCAAAAGATCGAGTCTTCACTCCGTTGTCTGAGAGTTTAGAAGTGATTATGAATTACCTTTTGAAGCACGGGATGATCAAGCTCCCTAAAATAGCAGATCCTCCCGTAATCTTGGGAAAATTTAAAGATCAATTCTGCAAGTTCCATAGAGCAACGGGGCATGACACCGAGCATTGCTTCGTCCTCAAGCACATGATACAAGACTGCATTGACAGAAGTGAGCTGATAGAGGACGAGGAAGAAAAGCAGCCAGCAGTCCTGACAGAACCATTCCCGGACCACTCAAAGAATTGATAAAGCCAAAGTCTTTTGTTTGCTTTCGTCTCTTTTTTTTCAGTTGTCTTGTAGGGGCTAGTCAGCCCAGTCTTCTATGAGTCCTTTCCTTTTTCAAGTTCTTGTAAATATTCAGTTGTTATCGAACCTTTTGCTTATCAATGAAATGTCAATTTTTCTTTATATCTTTGATATTCAAATACTTCCTTCTTTCGCTATACTGGGGCATTTAAATTCTTGTTCTTTTCAGAATGCGGGGCAATCCTGAAATCATTCATGAGAGAAATGATATTACCTATGAGGGCTTTTTCAAAAATCATGAAATTTTAAAATCTTCGTTATGACCAAGGAGTTCAAATATTCCTTGGTCTAACCTTTGACAAAAAATCAACCCTCGTGTTGATCATGTCTTCAAAAATAAGTTTTTCAAAGCATTATATTGAAAGATCAACCCTTGTGTTGGTCTTATCTTCCAAAATGAATTTTAAACTTTTCATATTCAAAGATCAATCCTTGTGTTGATCTTATCTTTCAAAATGGATTTTAAATCTTTATATTCAAAGATCAACCTTTGTGTTGGTCTTATCTTTCAAAATGGATTTCAAATCTTTATAGATCAACCCTTATCTTTCAAAGTGGATTTTAAAACCTTTAGATTATCCTTGTATTGATCTTATCTTCCAAAATGGATTTCAAATCTTTTTTATTCAAAAGATCAACCCTTGCGTTGCTCTTATCCTCCAAAATTGATCTCAAAACTTTTTAAAGATCAACCCTTGCGTTGTTCTTATCTTTTAAATGGGTTATAAATCATCATATTCAAAGATCAACCCTTGCATTGGTCTTATCTTACAAAAATGGGTTTTAAATCATTATATTCAAAGATCGACCCTGTGTTGGTCTTATCTTCCAAGATTTGGTTTTTAAGCATTACCTTCAACGATCAACCCTTGTGTTGATCTTATTATCGATTTCGAACTGTTATTTTTAGAAATCAGATCTATTGTTGATCTTCTTTTTCAAAATTAGGTATTCAAAACCATTGCCTTCGAAAATTAACCCTCATGATGATCTCTCATGTTTGGTTTAAAGGATCAGTTCTCGCACTGATCACTCTTCTTACAGTAAATTTTCTTTCCAAAAATGATTTTTCACTTATCTTTTAAATAAACATTTTCCTTTCAAGATCCCATATGCAGGCAGGATCAGAAAAACTCCTTTTTCTCAAATCTTGTAAATCTCCAGTTAATTTTGATATCTTTATCAGTTTCATTCATTTCTTTCATATTTTTATCAAGTTTACATCAATTTTATCAAGTTTTATCAAGTTTATCAAATATTTTCTCAAAAATTCCATTAAATTTTATCAATTATTTTCCCTTTCAGGTTAAGGGATAAACCTGATGCCTCTTTTCAATGAGGTATTCTTTTTATATCTACCCTCTCAGGTTAAGGGATAAACCTGACCCTCGTTGTTCGAGGTGTTTCCCGCTCAGGCTAAGGGATAAACCTGACCCTCGTTGTCCGAGGTGTTCCCATTCAGGATAAGGGAAAATCCTGAAACCCCTCGTAGGAGCAATACCGCTACCTATGAGGGTTCTTTTGTAAATACAAGTTTTGCCAATCTTTATTGATTCTCTAGATTTATATCATTTAATTTTCTTAAAATCCTATTCCATTCAGGATAAGGGAAAATCCTGAAACCCCTCGTAGGAGCAATACCGCTACCTATGAGGGTTCTTTTGTAAATACAAGTTTTGCCAATCTTTATTGATTCTCTAGATTTATATCATTTAATTTTCTTAAAATCCTATTCCATTCAGGATAAGGGAAAATCCTGATACCCCTCGTAGGAGCCACAACGCTACCTATGAGGATTCTTTTGTAAATACAAGTTTTGTCAATCTTTGTTGATTTTCTAGATTTATATCAATTTCCCTTCATTAAAATCTCTTTAAATTCTATTCTTTTTCCCGTTCAGGATAAGGGAGAATCCTGAAACTCCTCGTAGGAGCAATAATGCTACCTACGAGAATTCTTTTGTAAATACAAGTTTTTGTCAACCTTTATTGATTTTCTAAATTTATATCAATTTTTCTTCACCTTCTTAAATTCTATTCTTTTTCCCATTTAGGATAAGGGATAATCCTGAGATCACTCATAGGGGAAACCATGCTACCTGTGAGAATTCTTTTTACAAAAATAAATTAATTTCCTCAAATGTTCTACATTTTTTTCAAAATTCTATATCCTTCTGTCTTCTGAAAAGTTTATTCTTTCTATATTCCCTGTCAGGATAAGGGTTTAATCCTGAAAATTGGACCGCATACCTGGTCCATCTAAATCATAGATCATAAATTCTAAATCTTGTCATATCTCTTCTAAATTCAAAGACTCAGGTTATCTCTTCATAAAATCTTTCATTTCCCCTTCAGGTTAAGGGATAAACCTGAATCATTCTTTTCCTAAATTATCATCAAATGTCTATTCTATTTCCCCTTCAGGTTAAGGGATAAACCTGAATCTTTCTTTTCCTAAAATTCTCATCAAATGTATATTCTTTTCCCTTTCAGGTCAAGGAGTAAACCTGAATCATTCCTTTCTAAATTCTCATCAAATGTCTATATAAAGGATAATCCTGAAACCCTGGCCATTCTTCTTGCATCGATCTCTAAATATCTTAAATAGGCCGATCTCCTTCCCGACCCTCAGTTGGAAAAAAACCTATTGTTCACGCTAGCTATTTTGCTAAATTTTCAAAATCTAAAGATCAAGTTCAGTCACAAAACTCAGTCCTCATATTTTGTTAATCTTCCAAAAGTCTCAATCTTAAATCAGGTCGTTAAATGAAATGTCCCAGCTACTTCGCTGGTCGTTAAATGATTAAATGAAATGTCCCAGCTACTTCGCTAGTCGTTAAATGATTAAATGAAATGTCCCAGCTACTTCGTTGGTCGTTAAATGATTAAATGAAATGTCCCAGCTACTTCGCTGGTCGTTAAATGATTAAATGAAATGTCCCAGCTACTTCCCTGGTCGCTAAATGAAATGTTCCAGCTACTTCGCTGGTCGCTAAATGAAATGTTCCAACTCCTTTGTTGGTCGTTAAATGAAATGTCCCAGCTACTTTGCTGGTTGTTAAATAAAATGTTCCAGCTACTTCGCTGGTCGCTAAATGAAATGTTCCAACTCCTTTGTTGGTCGTTAAATGAAATGTCCCAGCTACTTTGCTGGTCGTTAAATAAAATGTTCTAACTCCTTCGTTGGTCGTTAAATGAAATGTCCCAGCTACTTCGCTGGTCATTAAATGAAAGGTTTCAGCTCCTTCGTTGGTCGTTAAATGAAAGGTTCCAATTTTACCGGTTAGAATATCCAAAATCATAAATTACAACTAAAGGTCGCATCAAAATCTATATTGAGTAAATATTTCACATAGAAGTCATGAAAACTTTGCCAATTTGCTAAAAATATTTGTTGATTCCAACTAAATCTTACTGCACAAAAGAATTACCTCAGATTACCTCTAGTATTTTCTTCATAAAAGGTGAAACTCTTTGTGAAAGAGAGGTAAAATTCAAATCTTTTTCCTGTTGATCAACCAAAAGGATGAAAGAAATATTCTCGGTGTGATTAGTGAAATAAATATTCGATGACGTTGAAAAGCCAGAAGCGAATTGATATTCATCATGGCTATGGCGCATGTTTAAAGACGGCTATCTGGCAATCAGGTAGTGGAAATATCCTGAGCGATAAAAGAACCCACTTAATCCATATCTTCTCATTTCTAAAGTTGCAATCAAATATCTGCAAAAGGGATCTCTCAATTGTCGTCAAGATGAAGGCAAATTAAGCGAGTAGACCCCCGGGGCCAAAGAAGATTTGGATCATCTACCGAGATGAAGGAGTTTGTGAAGGATCCTTCCAGAGAAAGTTCAGATCACCGTTGAGATGAAGGCGAGTGTGATGGACCTACCGACAAATGCTAAATGATATTTGATTCCAGCTATCATCTAAAGACTTTTGAGCCAATATCATATATAATCCCTGAGAAAATGAAGGATCGGAGCATCTCCGAGATGAAGAAGTTTGTGACGTACCCTTCCCTGAAAAAGAGAGAAAAGTCAGGACATCTCCAAAATGAAGGATGATGTAAAGAACCCGAAAAAGCCCAATGACTCAAAAAGAGTGCAAAAGATCATCATGAGAAAACACTCAGATATCAAACTGCCTAAATTGCCAGAAGTCATCTTTTCTTATGCAAAATATCTGTTATCAATATCCTTTCACTTCTTGTTTTTATGAAATTAAGAATATTTCTTCTCTCCTCATATCAGAGAAATGGATAGCTTCCTTGAAGAAAATCATCAGCGCTAAAATTTTGAATTTGACTCTTAAGACCGAGAAGTTAACCTCGTTGGAGGAAATACTCTAGGTAAAAGAGGGAATATCTTTGCACACATATGCACATTTTTTTTAAGCGTTGAAAGCAACTATAAATTTATCATATTGGCAAAATTTTCTAGATATTCTAAGATTGAAATAAATATTCAATATCCCTTTTTGATGCAATCTAGCATTGTTTATATCTTCCAGAAGAGTTACCCCATTCAGTTGAAGTATGTCTCCTGTCCCATCTCGGTCGCCAAAACTGTGATCATCGCAAAATTTTTCCTATTCTCTTGTTGTTTCTCTCTCTTCCTTCTCTTTTCCTGTTCTAACCTCTATTCTCCTCCTTTTTGAAGGGAGAAGAATAAAAGAAAGAAAAAGAAAGAGAGAAGAGAAAAAGAAGAAAAAGAAAGAGAAGAGGAACTCTTTTGCACGGTTTTCACTTGACCTTTATTTGAAAACATTTAGAAAATTACTCGCCTCCGTTTTGAAAATTCGTGGGAAAAATGGAGAGATGGGATTCGCTCGTCGGTACGAGGTTCGACCGTTCCTGGCTCCTTTACCAGGGGTAATCGAACCAAGGATCGAATCTATGCCTTTTGCTTTGCCTAAACATAATCTAAGAATTTATTCTAACTCTAAATGCACAAAGAATCATGCTTGTGCAATGCAAGAATGTTATGCTCTTTTGAAAGGAGGTTTTGGAAATTTCCAAGTATTCTGAGATGAACTTGGTACGGGAGTGAAGAAATGATTGAATCTAACTTAGAGCTTGAGATGGATCAGAGAAGTTCTAAGTTTTTGAAGTGTAACAGAGCTGGGAGAATAAATGAGAAAAAATGACTTGAAGCTTTAAAATTGAAAGGAAATGAAGTTTCAAAGTTAGAGATAGACTTTGAATTTGAACTTGAATTTAGAAAAGGAAATGAATACTTGAAATGGAATTGAATTTGGATTTTGAAATTTGGAATGGATCTGAGATAATCAAATGGTTTTTAAGAATAGAAATGGATTTAAGAGATTCAGATTAGATCCGAAAATGGAATTGAAATCTAGAATTGGAATTGGATTCCGGATCCTAAACAGAATGAGATCCGAGATTTGGAATCCAAGATAGACTTGGGTTCTGGATCCTAAAATGGAGTGGATCTGAAGTCTGAGATCCAAATGTAGAATTGGGTTCTGGATCCTAAAAATGGATTTGGATCTGAAATCTAAGATCCAATGTAGGGTTAGGTTTTGGATCCTAGAATGGATTTGGATCTGAAATCTAAGATCCAAAGTGAAATTGGTGTTGGATCCTATAAGAAAATTGGATCTGAAGTCTGAGATCCAAAAGTGGAATTTGGAGTTTTGATTCCTAAAGAGGAATTAGATCTGACGTCTGAGATCCATTTTGAGTGTTGAATCCTGGATCCTAAAAGTGGATTTGGATTTAAATTCAGAAGATTAAATTGAACTTGAAATTTAGAATTTGAATATACAAACGAATTTCAAAGTCAAATTAGACCTTGAATTTTTGGAATTTGGAATTTAAAAGATGAATCAAGAGTCTCAAAATTGAAATTGAACTTTGATTTTGATTTAGAGTTTTGAATATAAAATGAATTTGGAATTTCAAAGTCGAATTGAACTTTGAAATCTGATTTGAATTTGAGTTTGAACTTTGAGATTTGAAAATGAATTTGAATTTGAAAATGAAAGGATGAATTGGATTTTATAACGATTGAAGATAGATTGAGGAAGATATTTACATCACTTGGAGTTTTTGAAAAGAAGTTTTAAAAAATATGATGCAATTCTATCCTATATGATGGATGAATTTAAATTTTTGAAATTGGATTTTGAAAAGCTATTCCATTCTTTAAATGAATTAAAATAAGATTGAAGATATAATACATCCTTGACTATGGTCATTGAATGTATTATATAATAATCTATATTTAAACTCAGGTGAAGAATGAAATACATTTGGTGCTTTTATAGAATTTAAAATGAAATTAACCCTCAATATACCCTGACTATGGCCATTGGTATATATTTTGAGTCAATTTTAAGTTAAATTCAAATAAAAGGAGAAAATATTTAAGGAAATATGATGAATTTTGAAAATGGATCCAGTGTTATTTCGTAAAAGATAAAAATCCTAAGTTTTGTCCACACCCTGACTATGGCCATTGATGTAGATCATCGACTTAGGATCAATTACCTCTTACGAAATGGTGCACGTGCCATTCGTGTTTCACCATTTGTGAGAATTTTTGAGAAATAAAGGAAAAGATGCATGAAAACAGGCAATTTGTGATTTTATAATGCTTATTCATTCTACCTAAGACAGGAAATGTAAATTCTTATTCAAATCTAGCTATTACAACTTGAATCTGATTAAAAATTGAAAGAATCTCCAAGAAGATAGCTATTTTCATGTATTTCTTGCAAAACACTTAGTTAGCATAAACAAACAGAGGAGAATTTGCATATATCATGTTGGTTTCAAAGATACGAATTATGAAACATTTATATACTTACCTTATGTTTAATACTCCAACAAAATAATGTAGGTGTTTCAAGGCATGGAAGGGTAGCCAAATGTATTTACATATACATATATATATAGATAACATGGAGAATGTTTGATGTAAACAAGGTGCTGCAGTGTAAATGCCTACAGAGTTGTGGCTTGTTGGGGATAAAGTGTAGGTGTTAGATGTGCTGTGTAGGTATAAGCTAAGTAGGAGTTACATGCATGTAGTGGCTGTAGCATATACATGGTTGTGGTAGGTAAGGACAGTGAGGAAGGCAGATAGCTGATGATAGTAGAATGCTAGATACTATCTAATGAGGGCAGCTGAGATGCAGAAAAACACAGTGATTACACAAGTGCAGGAAAGTGCCAGCATTACATACAAGTGAGGGGTTAAAGGGGTAGTGAGCCTTGTTGTGAAGAAAAGAAACAGAGGTGGCTGAAAGGTGATATATAGAGGGGAAGATGAATAATGCAGTTTGCTAAAAAAAATCCAAGTGGTGAAAGGAGATATGAGGAATACTAGTGCAATGGTGCTGGTGTGTGCACATTTGGGCAATGAAGAGTAAAGGTGGTGGAGAGGTGACGTACACTAGTGGTTATGGGTGATGATTTTACTGCTGTGTGATACAGCAGTGGCCTAGGAAGTGGAGAAGAGCTGTTGGACTGTAATAGTGCATGAAGCAGGAAGTGTGGTGGATGGAGAAGATGACAGGTGCATGGGATTGTAGATGGAGTGTGGTGATTGTGATAAGTGCAACATAAGTGTAACATTGTGTAAACAGATAATGATGACATATATATTATTGCAAGTGCAGTGAGGCTGGAAATGTAAATGCAGATTATGAAATGTTGTTGTGCGGTGGGTAGCTGTGATGAATTGCTTATGATAAATAGTGTCATTTGCTGGAAATTCTAAGTGTGTGGCAGGTAAGTGGAAAATACTGCAGAAACTTACATGTTCAACTTGATTGCCACCCACGAAATCGTGACCAATCAGCTATTACTGAAGCAGTGAATGCACCATCTACTAATCTATTTCAATATGGAACACGGTGTTAGAAAACTTCGCTACTCCTCCATGCTTTGGGAGCCCCATTCTCTTGATCACCAACATTAAAACCAGGACTAGTATGCAGCTGGTCAAGCATTTTTCTGGTTTATGAAGCCATTTGTATTTCATAAGCGAACCTGAAGGCATATGATTGCAGACCTAGCCCACCAAAAAAACCATTTCTATACCCAAAAGAATATCATCTTCTGCAGTTTTTCATAATTGGAAAGCATAAAAGCATATATGACTATCGCCGTGGCAGATTACCTTCCAAGTTGTGTAAGTCATCTCTTACAGACATGAACATCTCACAGTCATGAAAATCAAGTTTATTTGATCAACCAATAGCTTTGGGTTTAAATTAAGATTACAGAGAGATATACAAGATGCACAATATATGACATTGTAGATATGCCGATACAAAAGGTGGAAGTGAATGAGATATACCAACTACATGAGCAAATATCTAAGGTGAATAAAAAAAAAAAAAAATGGCTACAGAGAAATAAACTTGATGATATAAGAACATAACGAATCCTAAATGTACATTACTTATATGCTTATCCTGGATTTTGGGTACTTTACTGTAAATGTCCCTTTTGACCGAATGTGAAAAAGGTTATCACCAGTGAACCGATTTCCATAGACTGGTGGTAGCGATTAATTCCATCGATTTCCAGTAATCTAGACAATTTTCCAGGGTGATCCCTACTATCGGATTAGTTTTAACAATCGAGCACATCCCTATTATGAGCCCCATCATGAATGACATTCAACCACGACATTCGCATCGTATCTGGTGGTTCCTGAACATGTCTTTAGCTGATCATTACCCACATACGTATTGCAAAACACAAGGCTGATGAAGGTAAGGGATGCAGAGAATGCTATTTGAGGGGCAATAAGTGCAAACAATGGTAAAATGAGTTGACGTAAATATTTATAGGTGATCAGAGATTATGATGATAGGAACAAAAGGATTCTCGAGTCTGTTATATAATGACAGCCATGGAATCAATACCTTTAATTAAAAACTTAGAGAGGAAATTGGCTTTCAATGTCAGCTTTTTGAATACCTGGTTATTCTCATACTGCTCAAGGGATAGAGATCCCCTTTACTGATCATTTTCTTTCCCCAGCTCCCTACCCATCATCCCAGACTGTAGTAACCCTTTAGCATCAGCAAAACATACGTGATGAATCACAAACAAAATTAACTTGATTTTGAGTATTCTTTGTAACAAATGATCCTATTTAAGATAAACAAGAAAGCAACTGACATGAAAGGATCGCATAATCGGAAGGAACACCCAGTGAAAAAGATAACATCAGTGGATAAAATGAATTAACGGGGTGCAAGGGGGGGGGGGGGGGGGGGTCAAAATGGATGATGATGGGCTTGGGACTGAAATAAAATACACAGATATAAGGGATTAAAACCTGTAAAGCAAATGCACCAACGCATATTTTTGCAAGGGAATAACGTGAGGCTTCAAAGGGATCTAATTGAACCCAATGGATCACTGCTTGCCTGGGGATTTCATGGCAGATATGGAGGTTTAAACTCATTCTGTAAGGGTAATGGGTCTGCTAACAATGAAGCAGAGTTTCAACATGCTGCTAATGAAATCAACATGAAACAGAGATGATGAAACTCACGGCGCCTATGGTATGGATGGCGTGCTATGAGTGTTTAAACGACATGTTGAAGATTCAAAGGTGGACAGGGAGTAAATTATATGCAGGGAATGGAAGGTTTTACATAACATTCTAACTGTGATCGATGGAAAGTAAGCCTTACAGAAAATGCATCGAAATCATGATCTAGAAAGCATAACCATTATGAGGATTAAATCAAAACACAAGGAGCGAATGATGATGAACATTCTGAAGATGATGTAAATCGTAGCTATATGATGTTGTAGGGATTTGGACGGATACACAACAAGCAGTCAACAACAAAAATAGGAAATCGTCAAAAGAGATTAAGACATTCACCAGAAAATGAATAGTAAGAGAGATTGAAATATAGACATGGGCTTGAAAATCGGAAAGGAAGCTAAGATATAGATAGGAATTTAAATCTACACTACAATCAAAGGAAAAAAAAAAGGAATCAGCAAACGATTAGGGAAAAGAACAATAACTAAAAAAAAAAAAGTGATATGAATGAGAAGCAAAATGCCGAGCATATTCCATAAATCAACTGAAGAAATTCGGAAAAAAAAAGGCTATGTATATATAAAAAAAAGAATGTTGGAATGTAAAATTCCATTAATGTCGCACAGGGGGATCGATCCTACTACATGTAGTCGATTCCCACCATTTGTGCTTTATGATGCAAAAAGAAATGGAAAATAACGAAGGCAGAATAGGGAAATGCTAAAAAAAAAAGGAAACAAGGAAAATATTTACAGAGGATCAGAAAGGAGAGGAAAATGGTTACTTACCTGAGATCAACAGAGATTTAGAGGAGATAGAAATCCTTTTAGTCTGGATGGCTGAAAGATTGGTCGTTGGTGGCCTTGCTTATCGCCTGGAGTTCTTGGGGCTGGATCGACTTCCTTCAGGTGATGGGAAAGAAGAACCAGGGAGGGAGAGAAAAGGAACCACTCGAAGGGAAGAAGGAGCGCAAATGGAGGGGTAGGAAAACGGATGAAGCGTGAAGATGGTGGGGTGAAAGGCGATCGTAATGGAGAAGGTGAGAGGGTGAAGCTGGATCCTTTGAAGAGGCATATGTGACCCCTTCTTAAAGAAGAAGAAGCTGAATCCGGAGGGGTCGAGCTGTTAGAGATCAAGGGTTGATGGGGGGTTCGGTGCAGATGGACGAAGGAGAGAGAGGTGATGGGCGGATGGAAGCCATGGAGGCTTCGAGAAGGGGGAGAAGGAGAATGAGAGGCGAGAGACAAGCCCGAGCTCGAAAAACCCTAACTTGGTTAAAAAGGGAATTTTCTCAAAATTTCCAAAAAAGTCTTTTGAAACAAATTTTTCTCAAAAACGGGTCTTTAAAGTTATTTTCTTCATTATTCTGATTTTTCATTCTTTTCTCGGCCCTTTTCCTGATTTTTTTTTATTATTTTTTTTTTTCGAGAGTAAAATTCTAACACCTGAGCAGTACGAGAGATAAAACTATTTTTTTGTATTTTTCTGAGAAATATTTACAAAAGTATTTTTCTGAGAATTTCCGACCATTTCGGGGAAATTTCTTCAGAAGAATGGGCTTGGACCCAGGTTTTGAGAAAATGTTTGAGTTTCGACACCCGAATCGAGGAATACAATGTGATGGATCCAAACGGATGTCGAATGGACTGTCCGAGCTATTTAAAAACTATTTTTGGTATTTTCTATAATTTTAATTTAAAATTTGAACAAGGAGACTTAGATTTGGATCTAGACAATGGATCCAGATCCGAAATCAATTTAAACATATGAAATGAATTTAACTTGAGAAATGAACTGGAATTTAGATTTGAAATGACTCATTTGCTCAAAAAATGAATTTAGGGGCAAAAAGGAAATATTTGAAAGATTTTGAAAATTTTGGGGTGTTTACAGAATGCTCATGAGGATGGGGTTGAGTATAAGCATGTTGGGCTGGGGGATGAACCTGTGGAAATATAGAATGCGAGTAACCTTGTGAAGGGTTACTGGGTCTATACTGTGTCTGGGAGGGCTGATGGGATAGGAGAATGGCTTGGTTTCGCCAACCTGGGTTATATGACGATGTAAATGAATCGGGCATGGGTTTAGCAAAACCTTGGGCAGCATTCACCTGCTCCTGAACGAATTCAGGATATAATGGTGCTGCCGAACAATTTGAAACATAGTGTGCAGGGCTAGCACATAGCTCGCACACTCTTTCTACTTGATTTCTCGAAGAATTGGCTAGGAATTGATCTAACTTCCTAGTCAACTGGTCAACCTTGGTACGCAATTCTAACTCAGACCCTACTTCGGAAATCCCAACTTTCCTAGGACCACTAGACAGAGATGTAGTCCTATCGAGCCGTGAAGACAAAGCATGATGCATCGTGTTTTCACTCAAGGTCTCGAATAGAGACCATGCCTCGTCCTCACTCTTGAGCATAAAAGTGCCCCCACAAGACGAATCAACCATTTGACGATGCTTCTCAGTAAGCCCGTCATAAAAATACTGCACCAACTGCCAACGAGGCACTTGGTGATGGGGACAATTACGGAGAAGATCTTTCAATCTCTCCCAAGACTCGTGAAATTGTTCTCCCTCAATTTGAGAAAAACTAGTTATAGCTTTACGAAACTGGTTCGTCTTACCAATTGAGAAATATTTTTTTAAAAATTCTCTTTGCATTCCTTCCCAAGTAGTAATACGAACCGTCTCAAGAGATTTTAACCAGTGCTTGGCTTTATCTTTGAGAGAGAACGAAAACAAGGTTAACCGCATAGCATCTTCTCCAAAATTATTGATTCGCACAGTCGAGTAAATCTCAAGGAATTCGTCGAGATGACGATATGGGTCCTCATTACTAAGGCCATAAAACGAGGGTAACATTTGAATCACACTGGCCTTAATCTCAAAATGGCTCGCTCCTACATCAGGTCTCGTGATGCAGGAGGCGGGAGTATACGTATTTGGCATGAAGTACTCCCTCAAAGGACAGATCAATTGATGATCGTCAGCCATTGCGTACACCTTGGAGTAGACCGGTGTAGCACACGTCCTAACTTTGGGTTTTCTACCTAACTAACGTACTAAGCGGCCAAACCACGCAAACCACAAAGCGAGTGAACTAAAAACAACAAAAACTAAACAAACATCACGCAGTTACACATAAAAGAGATTATGCAAAGAAATATAAAATCTATGTGTACAGTACCAATTGTACACAGTCACCTCTAAGGGGGTCCTAGTAGGTGGGCTGTGCAGAAAAGTAAGCTCTTCTCTAAGATATGCACATACGTGGTTCTAAACCTAAATGCAACACAAACACTAGGCAATAAAGTGAATACTAATATTACGCCGTTCCCCGGCAACGGCGCCAAAAATTTGATGTCTTCTTTTAAATCGTTGTAATTTTGAAAAGATTTTTATATGTAAAACATGTGAAAACCAGACATCAAATAATAAACACCGGTTCTCACTAGTGGATGAGACCGGGTCGAACTCAGGGAACGGGAATATGTTGTATTCAAACACACAAGTCTAAACTAATCTTTATTGCCGAATTATTGAAATGTAAAATGTTCAGAAAATTAAAAACAACTAACTATTACAACAAATGAATACCCTTCGCAGAGGGCGTAAAGTGCAATATTTACAAACCCAATTAAATGCCTAATTCTAATCTAAAAAGTAAAAAGAAGCTTTATTCCTCGTACTTCGTGTCACGTAATCGCTTCTGCTCCAGTCTTGTGCTATCCTGTACAATTCAGATGAACACGAGCAGTACAATAGAGAGAAGTAAAAACTATATTAAGCAAATTATACTAATTAATTGCTTAAAAACATGAAAGAATTCTAATGACAATTAAAACTATATTTAATAATTGACACTTAACCAAATTTCAACTCACTAATACTTAACTACATGAAATCTAACTATTTCAATTAACTAATAGTGAAGACAATTAACTACTAACATTTCCTCAACAAAACATGAAAAATACACGATTAAGGAATTGAATCAAGGTCTTGATATGAAACAAGAAGACTAGTAAACTGAAAATATCATAAAAAGGAATTGTAAAAACAGATATTTGGTAGAAAAACATATTTAAAAACAGGAATTACATGTAATGAAAGACAGAAAACCTAAAAAAATTGAATTCAGGAAATGAAAAACAAGGAATTACTAAAAAAAATTCAAGAAAAACTAAATGTAAATGAAGACATGAGAATTTTCAAAAAACACAATAATCGATGAAATCAGAAAAACAATCAGAAATCGGCTAAAAATAACTAACATTACAATTGAAAAACAATGAAACTGAAATCTAATTCAGAAAGCAATCAGAAACACAAAACAAACTAACTATCATTACAATTGAAAAACAATGAAACTAAAACAGGAAATCCTATAATGAATGAAAAAATTATGATGAACCAGAATTGGAAATCAAACAAAACGAATCTAAAATTGAACAAGATTAAAAACAGGGATGAAGAGCTGATGCTAAGATCAAAGTTCTATTTACCAGTTTTTTTTTATTTTTCTTTCTTATTTTTTTTTTTATTTTTCTGAAACAAAACATAAACACACAGATGATCGATTGAAAAAGAAAACAGAAAAAAAAAAAAAACAAAGAAGAAGAAGAAGATGAAGAATTAGAATAAAATGAAGAGGAGGAAGAAATAGAAGAAGAAGAAGAGGATCGGATGAAGAAAAATCGGAGGAAGAAGAAGAAGAAGAAGAATCGGAGAAAGAAGAAGAGAATCTGAAGATGAAAGAACACGAAGAAGCTGCAGAATAAGAAGAAGATGCAGAGGATGAATAAGAAGAACTAAAAAAATCGGAAGAAGAATAATGGCGACAGAAATCGGAAGAAGATGAAATCAAAAAGAAAAAATATCGGCTGAAGAAAAAGAAGAAGAAGAAGAGAAGAAGAAGAAGAAGAAGAAGAAGAAGAAGAAGGATAATACTCAGCACTCACTGTGAACCTGAGGGGTAGGGAAGAAGCTGGCCTCCACCGTCAACGTCGTCGCCGTTGAAGAAGCACCTCCACCGGAAACAGGGAAGAAGAAGAGAGATCAAGGGAGAAGTGGAAGAAGAAGGTAAGAAAACAAGGTGGAGGGAAAAGAGGGGTTAGAGGAGAGGGCTCTGGCGCAAAAGATGAAGACGGGGGAAAATTTCCCCTCCGTTGGGTTTTTAACAGCAAGCAAATCGGTTTGAACCGGTTTGTTGCTGTTTGTTTTTCAATTTAAAAAACTCCAAACCGGTTCAACCGGTTTGCAACAGATTTTTTTTTAGTTTTCAAAATCACAAACCGGTTTGTAACAATTTCTTCAAAACACTCATACCGTGTAAACCAGTTTGTTTTATTATTCTCAAAAAATCTAAAAACTGTTTTAAAGAATTTTATTTGCTAAAAACCTCAAAACTCAACTAAACTAAAGACTACTTCTTAAAAATATTTACACTAAACCTCATTTCAACTTATTTTATAAATTTTTTTTTTAAAACTAACTAACTATATTCTCAACTCTAATTTTTATTTTATTTTTTTAGGAACTCACAATGACAAACATTAAAATATTCATTAAATTGCAAAATAACACTAATTTTCAAGGATTTTCTCTTTTTAATTCATTTTAGCTCATTCACTCAAAACCAGCATAAAATTGGGTTTTAAATCAATTTTTTATGTAATCATGCATATTTTTGATATGAAATAACCCTAAAATATATGCATGATCACTGCACATCATCTATGCATTAGCATTTTTCCCTGTATCACTGACATCGGTTCAAACCTCTGTTATGCATCCTATTTCTCCTCTTCCTTTGGCCTCTTCACCCAGCATCTAAGATACTTTTTTTTAGCTCATGCATTTCGTGAGATTCATCCTCGCCAGTACATTTGCTTCCTTAAGTCTTAGCATTAGGATTCATATGTCCCCTGTGTGTGTTCTTATGCAGCTAAAACTTTGCAGTAATTCCAGCTTTTGCTTATACTCTTCTTGACAAGATGCTACAAAATGTCCATCTTGCTTCACCATCTTGTCTCCAACAAAACCTCGCCATCATCCCACTGCTATCCCCACCTGCTACAGTCTCTCTTGAAGTAGCACCCAAACCACCAATACCCTGTCATATCCCCTATATTTTATTGCAAAATGTTCTCATTCAGAATCTAATTTAACCTCCATTTAGCTACTGGGAGATTGAAATAGGCTGGAAAGTATGACCTGCTGAGTTGAAACCAAGTACTCTGCTTTATTCAAACTTAGCCATGATGAAGCCTGGATTTATTGAGATCAAGACGCCCCACTGGTTCGTCATGGTCAACTGCAAAGATCCAATCCAGATTGAATTGTGACTTGCAGAAATTCATCCTAACACCCCATTGTCACATCTTATACCTTCATTTTAACCCATACTTGGCAGTGATCCACCCGAAAATTCCTGCATATACCAGATACCCCTGTCAATGAGTATAACAGTGGATAGGCATTGATAGAACAATTATCAGTTGAACAATCAAGGAATATGCTTCCTTAAGTCAAACGTATAACCCTAGCACCTTGGTATGATCATTCATAGTAGTCCATAATCTGTTATAATTTCATGCATTCATAAGCATGCTATGATTCATACTCATGGCTATTCTTCAGATTGATCATTGGTGGCCATTACATTCTGATGTAGGCGTTCACAGCAGCCTATGGGCTGCTAGGATTTCATAGATGATACTTTGCCATGAACATCTGTGAGAGTCACCTAGCCCATGGGTAATGTCTCATTCCCCATATACCCACAGCCTAGTCAGATATTAGCATCCCACTTTACATGAATTTATAACCCCATTAGGTAACGGCACATCATCTAGCATAGGCAAGTCTTCTCCAAATAGGACCAGCCGTAAGCATGTGTATCCTTTCAACATAAGTGCAGTCCCATACATCTCCATTGCATTTCCATATCCACTTAGATGAGTGTGTTCATATAAGCATTTTCTGTTCAATATGAGCATAATGCCCAGACTTTGTCTCATATTTGCATCCTTGCTTTACTAACTCTATTGTTGCAGGAAAGATGTAACATGTCAAGTTTTTACTCTGTCATTTTAATCTAAATTTCAAATGTGTAATAGTTAGATATAATGAGAATTCTTTACATTTCAGTCCTAGATTAGAATGTATGAACATGTAGATATCACAAGTTGCTTGCTTCATATTAATTTCTTTTATTTTCCAAAATCTCACAATGGTGAAACACGAATGGCACGTGCACCATTTCGTAAGAGGTAATTAATCCTAAGTTGATGATTTACATCAATGGCCATAGTCAAGATGTAAACAAAACTTAGGATTTTTATCTTTTATAAAATAACACTGGATCCACACTAGATCCTTTTCAAAATTCATCATGTTTTCTTTAAATATTTTCCTCTTTTATCAGAGTTTAGCTTAAAATTGATTCAATATATATCAATGGCCATAGTCAGGATATATTGAGAATTAATTACATTTTAAACTCTATAAAAGCACCAAAATGTATTTTATTCTTCATTTGAATTTAGATATGACTATTATATAATACATTCAATGACCATAGTCAGGAGTGTATTATATCATTAATCTTATTTAAATTCATTTAAAGAAAGAAATATAATTTTCAAATCCAATTTCAAATTCTTTAAATTGATTCATCATTTAGGATAGAATTGCATCATATTTTCAAAATTCTTTTAAAAAACCCAAGTGATTTTTGAATATCTTTCTTCAAGTTTCTATTTCAAATTCAATTCTATCTCATTTCAAGATTCAAATGTAAGACCCGCAATTTTTCAGAAGATATCTGAATAAAATTCATGAGGCATTTACCGGTAAAAATAGCATTTTTCCTCAGAATGAGAAACGAATCAATTCCTGCGAGCCAGTTATACTTAGGATATTCATCGATTCACAAATATATGCTCAAATACTCTGGAAGTCATAACTTCCTACCTGAACGAAATCAAAGGATTCCTGCTAGCCAACTTTCTTAGTTGCATCAATACGAAGATAATGGCGTATTCAGAATTTTTCAGAAAAAAATGCCGAAAAGTCAACATTTTTGTGGGACCCACGAGAACCTTGGTGGGACCCACGAGAATCTTTTCTCAGAAAATATCTGGAATATTCCTGAAATATTTTCAGAATATTCCATAGGATATTCCAAGCATATTCCAAAGAATATGCCAAAGCATATTCCTTTTTAAAAAGCATATTCCATGGAATATGCCTTTTAAAAAGTTATAAATAGGGGCCCTCCCCCTTTTAAAAAATTCGACCCCCCCTCCTCTTGCCTCCTCTTTCTCTCTCCTATTTTCTAAAACCTCCCCCAGTAGGCTTGAGCCCACTTGACCTAGCCTAGCCCACTTGACCTGGTCTTAGTCAGCCTGACCTGGTCCTAACCCACCTGACCTAGGTCTGAACCTACTTGACCTAGTTCAAACCCAGTTGACTTGACTTAAACCTGGTTTGGTTTAAAGTCAAAGTCAAAGCCCTTTTTGGTCCAGATTTCGGTTTGGATTTCTGAACCCAGACTTAGCCTACTTGAGCTGAATTCGAACCTGCTGAACCCAGTTGAGTTGGACCGAACCCTGTTTGGTTCAGACCACTTGGGTTGAGTAGCTTGACCTACTCTACCTCTTTCTCAACTAAGTCAGCTTCATCTGACTTAGTTTGACCTCTCGAAGGAAGGTTCGAAGCTAAAGGAGCAACCCGGAGCCGTTTCTTCCACGATTTGAAGTAAGTTCGCTTTGTTGATCCATCTCTCTCAAGTATTTGATTGTTTGTATATAGCATATACTTTCTGAAGTAGTATCTTGCTTTAGTTCTTGATTGAGCCCTTTTTGGACACTTCAGTGTTCACCCGCTCGTCTCGTAACTATCGTCGGATATATCTATATTCAAATACCCAGTATATGCGTTTTAAAAATGGTATCTCACCTTAGTTCTTAGTTGAGCCCTTCAGAACACTTTGGTGTTCACCCGCTCGCCTCGTAACTATCGTTGGATACGGATCTAGGTGTATATCTGCTGATTCTACCGATGCGTCCTATATCGCACAGGCTATGTAATTTATCTTTGCCGTCGCGTCGTATGATGCCAAGGCTCCCTGTTTTCTGCACTTCCGATTACTGCACTTCCGATTGTGCATTTACTTACGCAGTCGCGTCGAACGATGCCAAGGCTCCTGCTTTCTGTAATGTATTTACTTACGCCGTCGCGTCGAACGATGCCAAGGCTCCTGTTTTGATATATATAGAGAATATTTCGTTCAGTTACACACCCTGAACAATAGTTTATGCATTTCCGTTACGCCGCCGATGTATAAAGCACAGGCTTCTGCTTATACTACATATATGGCGCATAAATGAGCGTTCAAATGGAGACCAAACTCCAAATCGCCAATGTGATTCCCTTACCGCTCCTCGTTCAAGATTCTGCTTGACGAATGAAGCTCCTATTGGAAAGGCTTCGGTTTTTGGCAAAATGATCTTTACGTAAAGACTAAGTCAATTACGTATGGCCTGGCTATGACCCAGGGTTCCTGCAACCTTGATGGATGCAAAGTACGCACAACGGTGCACATCCATTTCCCGAGTTAAGCGTAGTGATTTCCCGCCAAAGAGGGGAGATGCCGCTGAAATGGATAAAAGAAACGCACGCTTTCTCCATAAAAGAGAGGAAGTGCTGCAGAAATTTCTGAAGAAGCTAATAATACCTCAGAAAGAACGTAGCAGGATACTCTGACATACAGCAGAGTGCTACCCAGTTCATGGAATGCCTTCTACAACGTAGAAGGGTTCGTCGCACCACTGCCGGTAGAGCAGGGGAGGTGCTGACAAAATGGTTGGCAGAAGAGCTGCCGGAACCAGTTGAATGGCATAATGATGTCCGTTGATGGAACGATGCCAGAACGACTCGTATCCTTGTGCCTACGAGGGTACCTTGCTCGTAAGGGCCGCTGAGCCGGAGTAGAGGTTGCGCCTTGTCTAGGTTTGGACTCGTTGCGTAAAAATACGCCGAGTAGCCAATCTGTTTAGATTGAGTCATATGCATGCTCATTGAGAACGGTTACGCAACCAGACTCGTAAGGGCCGAAGAGCTAGAGTGTGTTGTTTCCACCCAAAGAGGTGTGATGCTCGTGGTGGCCGAAGTGCCAAGAGCGGTGTTCTGTATGCATATGAATAAGACTTAAGGTCGCACATGCCCCGCGGTTGAAAATCATGTTAGGGGTACCCCCTCAGTAATAACTGTGTTGGGGCGGACTGAATGGGGTCGGGTACATACTCCCGTAGTGCTAAGGCATGGGCTGCCTAAATGGCATGCAGATTCTGTCCAAGTAATTGTAAGACTGGCAGACCCCTTCAGGAATTATGCTCACTGTGGAATGACAGTGATGGTACAACCTTGAGTGACACGTATTTTACTTTGGACCTGATAGAGTCCACGATGGCCTCAGTCACTCATGGGTTTTGGGGTCGTGGTTATCCTTAAGATCTAAGAATTGAACCAACTACTGCAAGTAGAGAATGCATCCGAATATGGGTCTAGTAGGGTTCTCCCAGTTGAAACACACTGCCCTACTATGGATAGGGTCAACAGGCCTCTGGGGTATCTAAAATACATAGAATAATCAACCCCCAGAACGTCGCGTTGATGCCCGGACAAAGCTTTGCCCGCGTACCAAGGGTGGAAGAGGTTAAATATCGAAACAATGCATTAGCTTAGGTTGAGCGATGCTTGAATGTATGCGTGGATGGCCGTTGTTGAGTCAGTCCTGCATAACCTTTGTGAAGGTGTCATGTTCGGTATACTACTGGACCGACTGGGCAAAGACCCGTGTTGTATCCGCACGATTAAGCGAAGCTCGAGGAGCTGTCCTTAGATGCGTGGGATACAGATGTGCCAAGTATGAAGACTTGAGCTAGACATCACTTTGAGACCCGGAAGAGGTCAAGGCTAAGTCGTGAAGACTTAAGCAAATGCTCAACTCATAGCCCTGCGGAGGCTCTTGCGATATACGCTAAGTCTTGGAGGCTTGAGCGTCGTTATTGCGCATTGCGACCCTGTGTGGTCATTATTGTACTTGAGTTGAATGGATGTATGATTGTATGCTTACCAGACCATCAGTGGTTCTGACCCCGTTTCATGGGGATTACAGGTGTTGTACCTGCGTGGCGATATGCGGAGCAAGGCGGCATCGAGTTCCAGGGTTTCTCTAGACAGAGTTGTACTGCTTCCTTTTATTGAACCTACATTGCTTTTCTAAAGCAGTAGTGTTGTAATAAACATGTGGTTTTCGATAAAATGAAACACTTTGGTGGTCAATGAGTTGCTTGGCCACATACCTGCAACGTGCTCGGAGTTTTCTAAAACCGCCGACTCATTATCGTCTGATTCCGCTGCTAAAAGCTTTTCTAAGTTCTGCTGTAAAGAAAAAAAAAAGAAAGAAATTCATGAAAATTTTAACTTAGCTTTGTTTTGGAAATCCGGGGCGTTATAGAATTGGTATCAGAGCATGTGTCTGAGAAACCTGGTTCTAGATCCGTCATGGTCCCGATATCGCACTGTAAGTATATGTTTTTATATTTTTGTTCTGATCTGGGTGCATCTTTGTATAGATGGCAACTTATGACTCGCGCGGATATTGTTATTGTTGCAAGGTCATGCACGATGAGTGAATATGCCCGTATGAAGTCCAAGATTGCCAATACTGTGGCGAAGATGGGCATTCCGCCAACGAGTGCCAAAGAAAATATACCGCCGATATGGGTCGGCGAGCATCAAAGGGTCTCAAGG